>NC_079515.1:1004354-1051224 GCF_000801105.2 Raphanus sativus | reverse complement strand
GTGCTTACGCAATTTCTAAACTTGGGAGAATCTGATTGATGACGGTGTTGGCCAGATAGTTGAATTGGAAATTGAAAGGGGTGGACAGCCACTAACTGTTAATGTGTCGGTGAGTTCCATTCTATTTTCTAACTTCGATCTTTGTATGCTCGCGGTAGTCTTCTAGGATTCTTTTACCAGCCAAAAAAGGTAGTAGAGTAGTCATAAGTATGCACATTGTAACCGTCTATTCTCTTTCTGTTGACGTTAAATTCGTTGTTGCTGATCTTTTCCTTTCCCTGAGTAAAAGTCCTGGATGTAAACTAGATGTAGGATTTCATTATCTGATTAAATGTGTTTCTTAAAATCTAAATCCTTGTGTTTATGTATTCCCTGACACAGATTCAGGATCTACATTCGATTACTCCAGATCATTTCCTGGAAGTAAGTGGTGCTGTAATTCATCCGTTGTCTTATCAGCAGGTAACTATGACGAAAAGATATATCTGATTTTTTTTTTTTTTTTGCTTCTCTGTGCCTGTATGCTAGATATTCTTGTGTCCTATAGGTCAGTTGTTGTCTTTATGGGTTAGTTTTTGGGGTTAGGGCCTACATGTTATGAATTTGCGTACTGAACTACCAAAATTGATGATTTGAAGCACTTTCTACTTTGCAAAGTAAGATGTTAAGCTGAAATGTTAGTTGGTTCTTAATATATATCTTCAGAGGGGATGCTCTTTTGTGAATACAGTAATCCTAACTGTATGATCGTGGAACTTGTTAATGTACTATCAGTTGGATTCCAATATGATACTTATTCTATTCGTAACATGTGTTATACTTACTGACTCTCTCATGGGCATAAGCTGATCTCAAAGTTTTTTTACTAACAGGCTCGTAATTTTCGTTTTCCTTGTGGCTTGGCGTACGTTGCGACCCTGGGTAAGCCGCTCAAGTTCCTTCATTAAAAATTTCACACTTTCTTGATCCATGTGCAATTAGCTAGTAGAGTGAGTCTAACAGAAAAAACATCTTCCCTTATATGTTCTTTAGTTCTAAAATTTATTTATCTGCATACTCGGTACAAGTGGTCAGCTGTAACTTCTTCTTAGACCCCATTTAATGTTGAAATTGACACTTTTCATCTCTTTGTGAGAGATCTAAAGATAGTTCACGTTTCAGCTTCTAGTATCTCTGTTGACTTACATAATTTTTTTATGACTTATGTGCCAATATTTTTACATGTGAGTATTGCGAATGCAAAAGCTTCCATTTTCAGAAATTTATATACTGGATATTTCGAGTCTCTGTATATCTGGATTTACTTGGATGAGCTATTTTATATGCAGATACATGCTGTTTAGAGCTGGGGTCCCACGACATGCTATCATAAAGAAGGTTGCTAACGAGGATATTTCATGTCTAGCGGATTTAGTATCCGTTCTTTCAAAGCTCTCTAGGGGTGCTCGTGTTCCCTTGGAATATATGTCTCACACCGATCGTCATCGCAAGAAGGTGATATACGTTGTTTAAAAATTATTCTTGTTACACGTCCTAACTCACTATAATTTTATGCTTGTTCAGCATTTGTATATGATATTTTGTTAGTCTACTCTTGTTCAGCATCTGAATTCTTCCATGCAATCTGTTGATTCTGTGACAATATTACCTCTCTTCTTTATTTTTTGGCTATTTGATGCTGATAAATCACTATGATCACTGTCTATAGAAAATATATATCTCTTAAGTTATGATTCCGTAATGGATCGTTTTGACTTAACAGCGTTCTTGTCACTAGCATGGTTATTTATGTTTCTTATTGAACTTTATAATATTTACTCAAATGAGAAAGTACTTATTTTCGGGTTCCATTTCCTGCAGTCTGTGTTAGTCACAATTGACCGTCATGAATGGTACGCTCCTCCACAGTTGTATACCCGTAATGACAGTTCTGGTTTATGGGATGTGAGACCTGCAATCGAACCTGCTGCTGTTTCACCATCTATTGATATTAATGGTTTGCCTATAAGCCAAAATATTCCCCTCTGCCATCACGATACAGAGCCCATGCATGAAGTTCGTGGGGTTACTGATACTGCGGCTACTATGGGAGCCTCTAGTGGAGATAGTTCCCAGAATGATTTTGGCTCAGAAGCAAAGAAACAAAGACTGGAAGATGATTCTTCAGATGGAACTGTTGCAAACGCTTCCTTATATGGGAGTGAATTAAAATCTGATGATGCAATGGCAACAGATAATACGGTTTTAAGAGACTTCGAAGGTGCAACAGCATTTGCTGCTAATGCTTCATTGGCTGAACGTGCTATTGAACCTGCTCTTGTCATGTTTGAGGTAAATATTAAGAATTTTCTTTAATTTGGGTGTCGCAGTGGATTTTGGCTTTGTGGCTGAACTTGAATGAAATAATATACAAAACTGAATTCAAGGTTCGGAGTTCCTACTCGCCAAAGCTATGAAGTTTTACTTTAAATTATGTCACCAGAACATGTCAGATTTGGTAACGATTTCTTCAAGTCTGAAAAATGATAATCTATGGATGCTTATAAGAAAACCATTGAAGTACGACCTTGTGATTGAAATTACTGTGTTGGCTAAATATGTTTCTGGTATTTGTGATGTTAGTTCTTATTGTGATTAAAGGCAACTTGCATCTTCTGAAACTATGTTCTCTTATACAGGTTCATGTGCCACCATCGTGCAGTCTTGATGGTGTACATTCACAACATTTCTTTGGGACCGGCATTATTATTTATCATTCTTCGAGCATGGGACTTGCTGTGGTGGACAAAAACACCGTTGCCATTTCTGCATCTGATGTTATGTTGTCGTTTGCCGCTTTTCCAGTCGAGATTCCTGGAGAGGTTAGACTTCCCTGAGAATCTTATAGCTCATGGAAGGTAGCTTAATATTGATCTTTCTTAACCGAAATGCAGGTGGTGTTTCTTCATCCTGTTCACAACTATGCTCTGATTGCCTATAATCCTTCAGCAATGGGTCCTGCCGCTGCTTCAGTCATTCGTGCAGCTGAGCTACTACCTGGTATGTCAGTAAAAGTCTGTTGAAAAGCACCTTTGGTTTCCAATTATATGCTGGTTGGATGATAGAGAGGTGGGATTGGGCTACTGCTTTGTTTTTGTTAAACCATTTGAAAGTTCCACCGTTACTCTGTTCGGAAATCACTATCTAACAGATGATAGTGCTTCTGCAATGTGGCTTGTTAGATTTACCATTTATGTATTTTTCGTATGGCTTTCAATTGCATGTCGTTTAACCTTTTCTTTTTCTAGTCAAATTAATGGGACGAGTTTATGTTGCAATATCTTTTCTAAACAGAACCTGCACTGCAACGTGGAGATTCAGTTTATCTTGTTGGATTGAGTAGGAACCTTCAAGCCACGTCAAGAAAGTCTATTGTAACCAATCCATGTGCAGCGTTAAACATTGGGTCTGCTGATTCTCCTCGCTATAGAGCAACCAATATGGAAGTAATCGAGCTTGATACAGGTAAGGAATTCAGAGCCTCTAGTATTAAAAATAGTTACTTCAGACCTGTTCAGATACCACTTCCTTTTCTTTCTTTGCAGATTTTGGTAGCTCATTTTCTGGAGCCCTGACTGATGAGCAGGGGAGGATTCGGGCCATTTGGGGAAGCTTTTCCACTCAGGTTCATCTTCCCACTTCGCAATTTACACAACTTCTGTGTTTTGTTTTTTCTCTTTTCTAACATGATGTTTTCATGTGAATTGTTCACACAGATTAAATATAGTTCAACTTCGTCAGAAGACCATCAGTTTGTCAGAGGTATCCCGGTATATGCGATCAGCCAAGTCCTTGAGAAAATCATAACCGGTGGAAATGGACCAGCTCTTCTCATAAATGGTATCAAAAGACCAATGCCACTCGTTCGAATTTTGGAAGTTGAGCTGTATCCTACGTTGCTCTCAAAAGCGCGGAGTTTTGGTCTGAGTGATGAATGGATCCAAGTAAGCCTTTTTCTTGTTTACATATTTCGTGATATTTTCTACTCGAGTTCTTTGTCATATCGATACTCGTGTCTTTCTGCCCATGTAGAATTTATACCTTAAGTGGAACTCTTTATGCATAGCCAGTAAAGTACACCGTATCTTTGATAGAATGGTACTATACTAAAACTAGGTATTCTCAATATACTCTTGATTGTTCTTACAGATCCTAGTCAAGAAGGATCCTGTTAGACGACAAGTTCTACGTGTTAAAGGTTGCCTGGCAGGATCAAAAGCTGAAAATCTTCTAGAACAAGGCGACATGGTTCTGGCAGTCGAGAAGATGCCAGTTACATGCTTCAACGACATTGAAGCCGCTTGCCTAACATTGGATAAGGGTAGCCACAGCGATGAGAATCTCAATCTAACAATCCTTCGACAGGTGACACCATTAACTCCTGCCTCTTGAGACTTCTTACAACTATACAATTGTTTCTCCGTTATAATCCTAGTCCTTGTGTCTATTGATCACACTACCTGTGACAATAGTTCCTATTATTTTCTTGAGTTTTTAGACGTAGTAATCTAAGTGAAGAAAAAAGGTTCACTAGTTAATAATACTCAAGACTCTTGGTTGTTTGTCAGGGCCGAGAGATGGAGCTCGTAGTTGGAACTGATAAAAGAGATGGAAATGGAACAACAAGAGTGATAAACTGGTGCGGCTGTGTTGTTCAAGATCCTCATCCCGCGGTTCGCTCTCTTGGATTTCTTCCTGAGGAAGGTCATGGTGTCTATGTGACAAGGTACCGCTTCTGACCTTTATATGGAATCTCAATTTGGTTTAACAAATAACCTTGTTCTTCTCAACGGATCATAAATCATTGCATCAGTTGCTTGGATTTGATCTCTGACAAAACTTGTTCTCAGATGGTGTCACGGGAGTCCCGCAAACAGATATGGCCTCTATGCACTTCAATGGATCGTGGAAGTTAACGGGAAGAAGACTCCTGATCTCAACGCATTCGCAGATGCCACCAAGGTTTTGACCAGTTCCTTACAGAACGCACACTTCTAATTTTTACTATGGCCCTGAGGAAGACTGATTATGTCAATCGAAGTTTAATCTTAGATTGTTTGTTTGCGATTTTGGTTGCAACAGGAGCTAGAGCACGGGCAATTTGTGCGTATAAGGACCGTTCATCTTAACGGCAAGCCACGAGTGTTGACTCTAAAACAAGATCTCCATTATTGGCCAACTTGGGAGCTGAGGTTCGACCCAGAGACTGCTCTTTGGCGGAGAAACATATTGAAAGCCTTGAAATAAGAAGCCTTTTAGGTGCATATTTGCATGATCCAACTTTGTTGTATTTCTATCGATATTAAAACTATTCATTATAACATTACTCGAAGAACTGTCACTACAACTTACAGGGAGAAAAAAAACTAAGAAGGATTTTACATCCAGTAAAAATTGATCAAATTGAAAGAAAAAAAGATCGTTTCATAATTTATGTTTATGATTTTACTTCATTTTTGTTTTGCAATCAAAAAGTTATTAATGTTTAGTGTGTAATTATTGTGATATCCTCTTTAGAATCGCCTTTCTATATCTCTTTAGAAAATCAGGGAAAGAAATTAAGAACCGCATCAGAAAACTCATCCAACGAAAATGTACCATCACTGTTTTTATTATAGTATATATGTGATTTATTTTGATATTTTTGAGACTTGTGAGAAATATGACACATTATGTTCTTGTATTTATAGGATTTTAAAAATCCTACATAAAATATAATAAATCATAGCCAATTAATAATTAACCAAACAGATATGTACTAAATAAGTGATATGAATATAAACATTTGCACAAAAAAAAAAATTACAAAGGATTTACATGTGATGTTATCTTGTGATTTTGATATGTTTAAATGCATTGTTAATGTAAGCACTGGATGACAGAATTAACATACTAATATTTACAAGAAAAGAAGAAAATTTTACAATATTAGATGTGATTCACTTTAACACATGTCAAGCACATAAATATCAAATCTTAAAAGATTGGAACATTAAGAAATAGTTTCAGGAGAAAGATAACATTGCATAAATATAGAATGTCAATTTAAAATTATAAAATACAATCTATGAAAAAAAATAATTCCTTCCAAAATTTCTAGAATTCATTTAATTTTCCTGCATTTATTCTATGATTTGGAAATGAAAAAAAAAATCAGGAAGCATGTGATGAAGAATCTCTTTCCATATTTTCTACATATATCTAGAATGCATATATAGTTATATACTAACAATTGTTTTGATGAGAAACTCATAATTCTGTGGGTATTATATGTATACAACTTGAAAACATATACACAATATTCAGCTAAAAATAGGATTCAGGTGTTCACTGTATCTATCTTATTAAAACAGAAACATTCTGTTGGACCTAACATTTATTTTGTAAGTTTTAAATTAAATACACCTTTATACTTTATAGTTAACCTACACTAAATCACTAATGTTCCTTTCTTTATACTACTATCCATGTTTCCAAACAATATACTTATTTCTTTATACTACTATCAATGTTTCCAAACAATATATTTTTATACTACTATCAATGTTTCCAAACAATACAATAATTAATCTTAGTTATTTTATATATATCATTTTCTCTTTAAAATTTTGTAGAAACGTTATAATTTCATAAATTGCAAAATAATGAACTTTAAAATTTGGATTATAAGATTACCAATTATGAAACTATTACAATTTAAATCCAATTAGATTACATATCGGTCATCCATCAGTTCAATCGGTTAGTCTCGGGTTTTAGTGATTTTTTTAATATGTATATTTTAAAAACCTAAATTGAATTGTCAGATCTCCGGATTAACCGGTATAATCACAATCGGGTTGAATTTAAAAACACTGATTTAAATGCAAAAATATTTTAAATACACACTCTTTAAAAATTACCAAAATATTTGTTAAGTTATTAGTGAAATTTTTCATCGTAAAATATTCCGCGCTTCCAAAGCGCGGGTCAAAATCTAGTAATGTATTGTATTTGGATCAGCACCCTCTTAAGATTTTAAACCGGATCATGTCCGGTCTGATACGGTAGTTCTGCAAACCGAATCAAATAAAACTACTGTTTCGTCGAGAGTAAGTATCCCATTTAACTGCGCAGTGACGGATGCTAATGTAATTTACACATATACCCTCCGTCTCCTTTCTTCTCCGTCTGACCATCGTATGATTCGTATCATAAGCCGCCACGAACCTCCCGCCTCGAGAACTCTGCCGCCGATTAAGCAGAAATCAGAAATGGAAGATGCAGCCTCTCCTAATTCAGGTTCCGATCTGAACCTCGGAGGGAATCGCGGTAGATCTATCGAAGAATGCCAGGACATGATTCAGCGAAGTTTCCGAAGTATATATATACATATCCACATTTGTTGTTTCAGCTTCTCAATTCTTAGATCCATTGGCTGTTTTGATTAGGAACCTAGGGTTTAGGGTTTTAGAATCATCTATTGAAACTAGTTTCTTCGTTTTGTTTGATTGATTTGATTTTAGACCCGATTGTGAAGTTTCTGATGGAGCAGATGGAGAAATCTGGATGCAGAGTTGGTGATAACTTCGTCAAGGCCGTTGTGTGTACTGGTCCTGTTGCTGGTGGCTACACTAAAGGAAGAGGGGTAAGTAAATACACACTTTCTTTGATGTATGTTTCTTGTAATGTTATTGATGCTCAGTTTCTTTTGTTATCTATAGATCACTGTGTGCAGTAACTATCTGACCATTCAAGATGAAGTGAACCAAGTGGTTATACATGAATTAATCCATGCTTATGACGAGTGCCGTGCCAAGAATCTGGATTGGACTAATTGCGCTCATCATGCTTGCAGCGAGGTTCATTACACTGTTGCTACCTAAAAGTTTTTTAAAAACATGTACTTTGTGTTTGAGATTCTTAATGTGTAATATTCTTTAAAAACAGATACGTGCAGGTCATCTAAGTGGAGACTGCCATTTCAAGAGAGAGCTTTTGAGGGGTTTCATTAAATTAAGAGGCCATGAACAAGTAAGTCTCTATAACATCATGGATGGTTCTTGTTAAAATTGATCTGATTCTTGTTTTTTTTTTTGTAAAAGGAATGTATAAAAAGAAGAGTGTTGAAATCGCTTCGTGGCAACCCGTATTGCTCTGAAGTAGCAGCTAAAGACGCCATGGAAGCAGTGTGGGATACTTGTTACAATGACACTAAACCTTTTGACAGAGCTCCTTAAAAGTAATACTCTCAAGAGACTTACTCTTGTTCTATGACCATCTTTGAAGATGGAGATAAAGCCAAAAAAAACTGTTGGATCAGCCATTGATTTTTTTGTTTGTTTTTTCCGTATTTATTTCTCACTATGGATGAATAGTTTGTTATGAATCTAACGTTACGAAATAAAGCTTGAAATGACAGAAGGTTGATGAATGTGTTCCCTTGTCTAAATCGTTATGTTCTTAACACAATAAAACTATTTTGTAATGACCGTTAATGGAAGACCGAGTCACATTCTAATTTTAGTAACTTTAGTTTCCTCCTTAGACTTGCCTAGTTTAAAGCATAGCCTCAGCTTCTTCACATTCAAATCTCTTTTATATAACTCTTACGGCTCTCGTTCAAGTCCTATCAAAAGAAGGAAACTGATAAACAATGGCTGACGCAACCGAAAAAGCTGAGCACGACCGTGTTTTCAAGAAGTTTGATGCCAACGGAGATGGAAAAATCTCTGCCACCGAGCTTGGAGATGCTCTCAAGAACCTTGGCTCGGCCACACACGATGACATTAAGCGTATGATGGCTGAGATTGATACGGACGGTGATGGATACATATCGTACCAAGAGTTTTCTGATTTCGCAAGTGCCAACCGTGGTCTCATGAAAGATGTTGCCAAGATTTTCTAAGAGGAGTTTCAAAATCTCTATAATTCACATGAAAATGATTTGAGATCTAATCATGTTTAATTCGTTTTTTTAATGACATATCATTTGATTAAGTATGTATTTTTGGTTGTAAAAGTAAAAGAATTATAGTTAACTCAGTGATATCTTAATAATACTTTCTCTCTTTTCAAAATATAAATGTTGCTTTTAATATTTCAAAAAGATAAATTTAAGTTCTTATATGTTTTCATTATTTAATGATGATAAATTGTAAACATTAGAAAGGTAGTTGAATGTATTGAATTATTATTGATTTTGAAAATAGTTAATCATAGAAAATGATGTATTCAATTATTTATAATCAAATTTTAAGTTTTCTTTTTAATGTGAAAATCTGAATATGTATATATATATATATATATATATTACTTGGAAACATAAATATTTAGTTATCAACTGTGCTAAACGGATGATGTAAGTTTAAATATCCTCATATATTCTTTTTTTTTCTTCAAAACGTGCTATAAAACCATTCGAATATAAATGAGGCTCCCCTACTTTATATACTTTTCAACCTTTAGCCCAAATATGTCTATGCATAAGATAAAGACAATGTAACAAAGAATGGTTGCCAACTGATCTTAATATTGAGGACCAAACATATATACTTTATTCAAAACATATATAGAATAAAATCTCACAGTTAGCTTTGGCCCA
This sequence comes from Raphanus sativus, assembly GCF_000801105.2. NCBI lineage: Eukaryota > Viridiplantae > Streptophyta > Magnoliopsida > Brassicales > Brassicaceae > Raphanus > Raphanus sativus. Next base: position 1,041,602 of record NC_079515.1, on the reverse strand, counting down.
TAAACTTCATTGTTCAAAAATATCTCTCTTTCTTTTTTTTTTTTTAGAAATTTGGAATTTAAACTTAACTAAAAGAAACACACAAAAAAGACTTGGGAAAATAGTAGCCATCCCCTAAAAGTCTTTCTCTTTTTTTTTTTTTGAACACCTCCCTAAAAGTCTTTCTCTATGATTTGGAATTTAATGTTCCTATATTAAAAACAAATTTAATTTGCGAAAATAAAATATTTGACTATAATATTTTTTGTTTGCATACATATTGCCTTTGGTATAGTATATAAATAGACACGTACTATGTAACCGTTGGGCAACGCACTTACTCATACACGTCTCTCTCTCTCTCTTTCTCAAAACAGATCTTTCCGCCTCTCTCTCTCTCTCTCGAAATGGACCTCGTCGGAGAAACCACAAGCCTCGCCTCCACCGTTGCTTCTTCTTCTTCCTCCTCCCTATCATCAACCGCTACGAGCCACCACGATTGCGACTCGCCACGTGGCGGAGATGTAGACCACGAGTTACTCCGCACCACGTCCGTTTCCGTCTCCGTTTCCTCGTCTTCTGCCTCAATCCAGCGAGTCCTGAGCCTAATCAGATCGGAGGATCCCGAATCGAGGCTGTTCGCAGCTAGAGAGATCCGTCGGCTGACGAAGACGTCGCACAGATGCCGCCGACACTTTTCTCAGGCCGTCGAACCGCTCGTTTCGATGCTCCGATTCGAATCGCCGGAGTCGCACCACGAGGCAGCTCTCCTCGCTCTCCTTAACCTCGCCGTCAAAGACGAGAAGTACGTTCTCCCTTCTTCTTCCTTAGTAGGGCTGTGATGATCTGATTAGTGACTTCTATATGCTTAGTTAGAATCAATCAAAATTCGAAAATATTAGATAATTGTGTGAGATTCCATTAAGAAACTAAAAAATCGTAGAAAATTGAGCTTATCATAGCTTCATGATTGGATCATTGCATAATCTCAGATCTTAGCGAACCCCCTGCTTTCTTCTTTAGGCAATTTCTATCATCAGATTGGGTGGTGGATTCATCCAAATGCTTTTTTGTTATTGTTTGTTTGCTTGGAGTGTACTCCATCTTTCCTCCTTTTAAAGCTCTTTGTGTCTGTCTGTGTTTCGTTTCATCATTTATCTTAGGGTTCATCCATTTTTCGGGAAACAGGATATTTCGTCACGCTACTGCAGGGATACTCTTCTTTATTCCTTCCCTCGTTTTTCAAATTGTTCTGTGGTAAAAAAATAAAAAATGTTCTGTGGTTTATGCGGTTTATGCTGTTTCTCTGGAGAATTCTGACTATTCTTTTTTATCGTCATGAATCGTGAGGTTTGATTGGTTTCTAGTTGCGGATGATATTTTGATTGATCTTTCACAAAAAGCGCTAGAGTCATGTTTACCTCCTTAGCTTTTTTTACTTTCTTTCTTTTTTTCTTTCCCCCTTAGTTTTGACATTCCATAAGAAAGCAACGAATCAAGTTGCTAGATAAGACCAAAACACACAAGAATCTTTTTATCCTTTCTAGAACACACATAGAGAGAGAATCATGACACTAGTTATTCCGCCGCAAATTCCCTCTCCTTTAGTTTACATCAGAAAGAGAGGATAGGATAATAACAGTCTAATATCGAGAATCTCTTGATCTGTTAATTAAGGCTTTTTTAGCTTTTGAGGTTTGTGACAAACCAAGAAGAAACAGAGGATTGTTTTAAGTCAAGTAGTAGTTTAGATGGGAAAAATCAACTGAAGCTAACTAACTCTTTGCTTTAGGGGCAGGTATGAATATGTTTCTCCAACTTAATTTTGATTTGTACATCTGTAGGGCCTTGCTCTACCAGACTTAAGTATTTTATGTATTTTTCACTTGCTTGCTGAATCTTTCCTTCATTTGTACGCAAACGACCTTGTAGTCAATTTTCTTCTTTGGTCTATTTTTTATCATCTCTTTTCTTTTATTAATTGGTAGTGGAGAAAAGAGGAGCAAGCAAAGTAGAGAAGCTATAAACCTCAAATCCTTTCTTTTATCTTCACTTTTTTCCTCTCCTACATTAAATATCTTTCCCTACTTTAATTTCTGTGTCCATTAAACATTATTTAATACAATCCGTACCTTTAGGTCGGCTTGGTTTTCCTAAGAGGTTAGGTAGATGGAATTCAACTCTATTCATTTGACTGAGAAGCTGAATGCATTAAAGTCTATTTGCTAAGATGCCATTGTCGTTAAGAAGATCCCTTCTGAGTTTTGCTATTGGTTTTTTCAATCTTCAGGAATAAAGTGAGCATCATCGAAGCCGGTGCTTTAGAACCAATCATCAACTTCTTGCAATCTAATAGCACAACACTTCAAGAATACGCCTCTGCGTCTTTGCTCACTCTCTCCGCCTCCGCTACCAACAAACCCATCATTGGAGCTAATGGAGTGATTCCTCTATTAGTCAAAGTCGTTAAACATGGAAGCCCACAAGCTAAAGTTGATGCAGTCATGGCACTTTCCAACCTCTCTACGCTCTCCGCTAACCTGAGCATGATCCTAGCGACCAATCCACTCTTGCCGATACTGAGTCTTCTCAAATCGAGCAAAAAATCATCGAAAACATCTGAGAAATGCTGTTCCCTGATAGAGTCCTTGATGGTATCTGGCGAGGAGGCGAGAACGGGTTTAGTTTCAGATGAAGGAGGTGTGTTTGCGGTGGTGGAGGTTCTTGAAAACGGGTCACTACAAGCTCGGGAACACGCGGTTGGCGTGCTCTTAACACTGTGCCAGAGCGATAGAAGTAAATACAGAGAGCCAATTCTCAGAGAAGGTGTAATACCGGGACTGCTTGAGCTCACGGTTCAAGGCACATCAAAGTCTCGCACTAAAGCACAGAGACTCCTCTCTTTACTAAGGAACTCGAGAAGCCCGAGACCAGAGGTTCAACCCGATACTATAGAGAACATAGTGTCGAGCTTGATCTCTCACATAGACGGAGATGATCAGTCCGGTAAGGCGAAGAAGATGCTAGCTGAAATGGTGCAAGTTAGCATGGAAAAGAGCTTGAGACATCTACAGGAACGTGCTTCCACTCTTGTCCGTCCCTAAAACCTGCGAGGTCTCTTGCAAGTAAAAAAAAAACAGATTCTGCATAAAGGGTGATGAAGATTGATGGATATATCATACGTGTGCCAGTCCAGTGCCGGCCTTCTGGTTCTCAGTGACTGGTTTCTTTTATTAAGGTTCTTGCGAGCTAAAAAGGTCTTTGGTGTGTACATATACATTTCTATAGAAACGTTTTTTTCTTTTAAATAAAAGTTTCAATCATGTTGTTGTGGCATTGGAGTTTATACATCAACGTCAAGCCTTCAATACTAGTAGATATTTCTCCTTAAAATAACATTTTTATTCAAGATCACATGCATCACGTTTAAATATGATAATCATCCAACTTTAGATCCAACCAGTCTTATGTAGAAAAAGCCCATTGAATTTGAGGCTTGTGATGATCACATAAAAGTATAACCAATTCTCACCCCATGTTCTTTTAAAACTTGACTACATACGTGAATATCAATTTGCATCTATATTATCAACATAAAAGTATAACAATCCTGACCCCATGTTCTTTTAAAACTTGACTACGTACGTGAATATCAATTTGCATCTATATTACCTCATCAATCCCATACTACAGAGAGAGAAAAGAACAATCTGTTTGTTCTTTTAATGTTTGAAAACAAAACTGTACCAAAAAATAAAAATATTCTGATAAGAAAATCTTATAACAAAAGGCTGACATCAGTCCTCGAAACTGAAAGTACGTTTTGGATCCGCCTTTTCAGAAACACTCACGTTCACCCACCACCACCCCCGTGTTATGATTGTTATCAAACGAAACAGTCCAAATACTGAAAATATATCACACAATGATTTAAAATATTAACATATACTACTCATATACATTGGGTGAAACTATGAACTCATAGAAAACGTTATCCTTCCATTTATTGAAAGCTTTGAAAAGAAGAACTACTAGCTCGAGCTACGATACAAAGGTTTTTTACTCGGTTCTCTCCTTCCCTTTCTACGATACATACGCACAGGGTCCAACAAGTAAAGAAGTAAACATTTAGGCTAAAATTTAATACACACAAAAAGTTTGGGTTAAAACAGTAAAAAACACATCTAAAAGTTACGGTCCCCTATTTTTAAACATTTATTTTCTCTTTTCACTTTTTCCCGGTTCCAACCGTGTGTCATCTCTAAGCTCCGGCGAGTTTCCACGCCGAGGTGGTAATAAGTGGTCGTGTCTGCCACCCTAGCATCAAACAACCGTCGTTCTCCTCGACTCTGTATCCATCCCCGCCGGCGAAAACCGATAAGAGCATGCTCGCTTGTTTAAACGCGCTGGATCCGAGAGGTACCGGGTCAAACCCGACGGATCCCATCCGGACTTTCCACTGCGCCAGCGTCTCGTGCCTCTCCACCCGATCGGTTCCTTCCGCCGCCACCACGTTGACTATCTGTCTACCTAAGTACACCTCCGACATGACCCGGTCTTGACTCGGTAAGCCGTAGCTGTCTTCCAGCGAGTCGAACAAACTCGAGTAGTAGTGAAGCGCCTCGTTGAACCTATCGAGAAAAACGACGCCGTTGTGGTTTGCTTCCTGCTCCACCATAGTAACGATACTCGGCTTAACGGCCTTTACCGTGGTTAGAACTTTCTCGATCGAACCGGACCGGTTTAGAAGCCTGTGGAGCTCGAAAACCGAGTTAACCACTAATGTTTCCGATTCGGGCCGGGTCTGGAACATCTCCGGTTCGAGATCCGATAGACTCTCTGCCGCTAAGCCTTTGAACTCGAACTCGACGCCGATCGCCTGAGCGAACTGAGCCAGCTTCCAACCTAGCTCCTGAAGCGAGTCCGAGCTCTCCGTCTGCGGCGGTCCGACTCCGGTGAGGCGAAACGACGGAGGTCCGCCGGGTCTAACCGCTAACGCTTGCATCAACGCCGGCCATTGCATCCCTTGGTTAAGCCCGAGGTCGATCACGTGTACTCTACGCGCCGTCGTCACGGCTTCGAGGATGGCTTGGTTCGCCGTGAAGTGAGCGAACTTTAGGTAAGGACACGACTCGTAGAAGTGCATCTGCAAAGCCTCTTCGAAAGAGGGGCCCACGTGGGACCCGCCCGAGAGGAGGTCTGACGTGTAAATCCGACGCGCCAAGCCTTGGGAGAAATAGGTGGCGACTTTCCCCATGGCTCCGGCTTGAGAAGCCGCGAGTGTCCCCACGCTCTTCACTAACGCGTCGGCTAAGTTGAGATCCTGTTGCTGAATCGCCTCCGCGCAGGCCACCAGCGCGTGGACTAGTCTGACTCCGGTCTCTTGAGAGTCAACGACCACCACAGGGCGTGGGCGAGTCGAATCTACCGCCGGGTCGCCCCAGGATCCGACTGATTCGAGTCGGATCCTTTTGCTGCTAGCTTCCTCGTCAGCGCCTTCCTCCGCCTTGGGAAACGCCGAGAGACCAGGAATGGCGCTCAGACCGTACTCCGAAATCCGGGTCGGGTCGAGATCCGAGGATTCCGGGTTGTTAAGCTCGGAGAGCATGGTCTCGACCCAGTTTGAGAGATCAGAGGGGTTGTAGTGAACGGTGTCGTTTAAGACGTTGGAACCCACGTCATCATTAGACAGAACCATCTCAAGCTGCTCGAGCTTCTGCGCTACTTCGGCCATTTCGGAAGACCGAACCTTGTAGCCAAGAACTTCGAGAAGCTCGTCCATGTTGCTGTCATCCGCCATCTTATCCACCATTGAAGGACCTTCACAGGAACCAGACGGTGGTTGGGATTGTGGCTGTGGGTCCCACGTTTCTCCATGTCCTCTCTTCATCTTTTCCCTTCTTTGGTGATGAGAGACTGATGAAAGTTATGAGTTTTGTGGATATAAGAAAGGAGGGGTTACTTTACTTCATGGGTAGGTAAGGTTTTTAATGAGGTTTTTTATAAAGAAAATAATGAAGGGATTGGTCTTTTATGTGAAGATGGTTACAGACAATTTGTGGAAACAAAGGGAGATTCTGAGAAGAACAATATAAAATAAACACGAGAGTGTGAGAGAAAGAGGTCCGGTCCAATGAGAGAAGTGAATACTGTAAGTCTGTGTTTAAGAGATAAGGAAAGAGCAGAGGAGATGCCACTATAGTTTGGCACCTGTTTCCCTCTTACTTCATGTTCCTAACTCCGAGAGTTTTACTCTTTTCACTTCCATCAAGATATTTCTATTTCTTGTAATATAATAATGGATTTAAACTAAACTAAAATGTTTAAACGTGTTTGCTAGAGAGTCTCATGATTAAAATCATTTAAAAATTTTGTCAGTTGAACAATAAGTAGTTTGACTTGGTGAATTACATGAGTGGTAAGGCTAGTAACAAATAGTAGTAACATTTTAGCTTCTGAATCATGTGGTTTACGTATTTAGCTGACTGTTATTTTGGAAAAAAAAAACTGTTTAGTTGTTTTACCAATCACAACTCTTTAAGTTTTAGGTTATGGTGTGCTTTCGTAAGATTTGTTGGTATGATTTTCAAAGTTGTGTAGTGTAAAAGTATCTTTAATGGACTGTCATAGTCTTATACACAATTACGACTTACTTGTTCTTAAAAGGCATTGAATATTGTCATATTCTTGCATACAACCTCCTTATTCCTAATCCGAGACGGCACCAAATGCGTGTTAAGAATATGGCTTTAGTTAATGACCTTTTTAGTTAGTAGAACTCAAAAACAATATTTTCATTGAAACATGCTATTATATTTTGCTACTAACAAGAAATAATAATTTTATCCATTTTCCTATATATGTATGTATGATGCCAATTCCTACGCATTCCCTTGATCTTAATCGTCAAATTGAATATCTTAATCAATGATCAAATATAAAACTATATCAAATCGTATCTGAGGTTATGATCTACACACTGCGAGTCAGTAAAGCTCTAAATTCGTAGCCAACATGATGGTGTCATTAAGTTCCACTATACACTGAAGTAAGAATCCTATGTTGTTTGGATCTAAAGAAAACATCCATAGCAATTAGAAAAAGAAAAAAGAAAAGAGAAAACGAGTTTCTGTTTTCAGCAGGTTTCATGTCATAACACAGATTTTTAATGATCTAACAAAGCTCATATTTCAGTAGATAATCAATTATAAACCGGTCTATAAGACGAGTACAAGTCCGAAAGATGGTATCCTCCCATCTTTTATGACGATGTGAATCTTTATTCGAATCATAATGACAAGATATATTTGTTTTCTGTATTAGTTAGTTCATTGAGATAAAACTACAGCTTGTGAGGTGGACACAAGAGCAACATGTTATGTGCCACGTAGAGGAAAACAGCCTACGAGACGTGGACAACATAAGGGTTACTTTCACTGATTAGATTCATATTATTTTCTTTGATCAAAAAAAAAAGATTCATATTATTTTCTTTCTGCAGTTTATATACATATGTAATGTAGACACATCAGCAGACAGCATGCATAATTAATAAAGGTTTTTTTTTTTTGGGATAGTGGTATCGTTTTTGAAACCGAAAAGATCCTTTTGGAATATAAGAAGAGAAAAGGGTGTTGGGCATTGTTGTATGGTCCCAGTCGCAGCTTGATAGAAAATGATATTCGCTGATGCGTTTGAAGTCACATGGCGCATGCTTTTCCATTTTAAGGCGTTTGATGTAACTTAGTATCTAAAGTGGTTGGTTTTGGTTTGTGGTTTATAATATTTTGTTAATTTGATTTTGAATTAAAATTTGCAAGAGAACTGATGAAACTCAACTAGTGTTGATTTGACTTGTAATTTGCAAGATATAATACTAACACTCGATTATCTTCCAATCATCCTCAAGAAGTTGAGATTTTAGGGTCCATGTTTTGTTGAAGAGAATAGAGAAAAATAACGAGTAAAGCTTTGATTTAATGTCCAAGTTAAAAACGATGTGTTAAGAGACAAACAACGTAGTTTGACTTAACAAATCAAACCTTATTTACCATTGTATTATTTTATATGGTTACTTATCTCGATTTACCGGTTGATTATAGTCAAAATAGTTTACCATGTTACAAAAACGAATTCAGATAGAAAACGGGAATTATAACCAGACGTAGTTAAAACAGATCAATTGCCTGGATCATAAAACACAACATGAATTGATTGGGTTATAATAAACTTTTTCCCAAATGAGAGTCACAGAGTGTTATTATTGATGAGCATGTGTATTATTTATATCAAAGATAAACAACCAAACTGGGACGTCTATATAGAAGATAACTTTTTGAGAGTGTCATGGACTCACGATCCTATCCCACGGGGTTAAAACTATGTTAGGAGTAAACTCAATCACCCCTTTGATATCTTAGAACACAAGTTTGCTTTGATGCCAATTAAGGCCCCTCCTCAAAGCTAAGAGAGTTTGTAAAAGAACAAACCAAATGAACAAAACAAGTTACCACAATTTTTTCTTCATCTTCATTATCTTCCCAATTCATGCTTAAATACAAGATTAGAAATAAACTAACTACTACGTGAACATGCACAACTAACACATCCACTACACCCTTCCACTAAACAAAATATTAAATAAAGATAAATGTTTGAAACCGTTATTTTGATCTAAGGCCACGTCATCTTCTTGTATCTCATCAAACTAACTGGAGCCGGTATGAATACTGTCTTGCCCACAGTGGCGGAGCCAGGATCTTTACTTACCGGGGTCAAAAAATATACATGAAATTTTTTAGTAGTTATCAATATATGTGTATATATATATAAATTTTTTTCATTTTATAATAATTTTTGTAACTTAAATTATTTTGCTTAAAATATTTTCCGTAATAGATACTATAAATTAAAAAATTATTAGCAGTATAGAAATAAAAATAACTTTAAAAGTCTATAATTCTCATAACAAAAAAAAATTCATGATAAAATCAGTCAATTTAAAATTCTTATTAATCATATTCATGAAATAAATCAATTATTAAATGATTTTTCATAATTTAATAAAATCCAAAACATCTAAAATGTTAAAGTAAATTAAACAATTTTTAAGAAATCCATCGAATATATAAGTGTTTAACCTTTTTCAGAAAAACAGTTAGGAAAATAATAAAAAAAAGTTAACAATGATTTTTTAAAAGTTAGATATTTGTTTATGTTTTTTGTAAGAACTAGTTTAATAATCAATCATCTACGACCCAGAAAATTATATACCACTATTTATCATTGTATTTAAATGGCTTAAACTAATAGGTGAGCCCAAAATCAAATTGAAACATAAATCCAACTGTCTAATTAGCTAGATAATTATGCCTTACCGTTTGTTCACTTTTATTTTTATGGGGTCATTCAAAAATATTTACTGGGGTCATCAATTTTTTGGTCAAAGCTAAACATTGATTTTTAAAAAATAGGTGGGGTCAGTTGACCCCCCTCCTTGATCTGTAGCTCCGCCCCTGCTTGCCCACATACTAAAATGATTGATAATGGGAAAATATTGGTGAATTCATTAAGAGAAGCGTTACAAAAGACAATAAAATTTGATTGATCCAAAGCAATTACTTTGTTAGATATGCGACAAGAAAATATACATAAAATTTGATGTGCCGATTTTATTATGCATGGCATACTAATGTTAACATCACTGAATGTATATCAACTTATCAGCTCTCTATGCAGAGTCATAAAGACGATAAACTTACGAATGCATCCGCACATGTTAACACACCCATAACCGAGCCCAACCATTAAAACCTAGGACTCTTATTTGATTTTTATAATTCAAGGGCCATTTCACATTATTTCTTTAAAATTTAGAATTCAAGACAAATGTCTTTTTGAACTTAGCAGAGGATCCGGCCATGAACACACCGTTGAGCTCTTCTACGAACTTCTCCATCGCTAGCGCCGGTAAGCTAATTGCCACAACGGTTCCATTCTCACCTTTTTTATTCTTAAAAGGCACGTAGAAGCTCACTCCTGGAAACGTGGCGATACCGGCCTTAGCGGTTCCACCATACACGGGTTCACCCCAAAGCCCGAAATCAACTTTGCCTATATCAAAACGTCTCAAATCCGACACCATGTAGTTTTCAGCTGTCACAAACTTAGGTCCGTCTTTGGTTGCCATCAGTGCCGCAACTGACCGTATGTAGTCCTCTGTCACGCTAGACTTCGCCTCTTGTATCAACCTCAGAGGAAACTCGAGCGGTTTCTCCATCAGATCTTTTGCGGTGGCTATTGCCACAGGAATTGCAAAAACGTTTCCATAGTAACCGGAACGGTATCGGTGGGTTTCTAAGTTTGGAACGAGCATTGATGATGCATGTCATTCGCATCTCGGTGTTGGGGTCAGGACTCATTGCAACCGTCAGTGGCGGAGGGAGAAAATGCTTTGATAGGGGTCAAACTGATAATTTATGCATTTTACCGGTGTCAATAAACTAAAATTTCAGATTTTGCAGTATAGGTTACATGTAAAAAAAAAATTTCACAGAAATTCACATGGGTCAAATGACCCACATGCTACCATGCTGGCTCCGCCACTGGCAACCGTCCTACAACGCCACAAAAACGATGTCAGCGCATCAAAAGTGGTGCTGTGGAGACCGTGCGGGAGGAGTCTCCTTATAGCGGCTATCTCATCCGGACCAAAAAAGAAAGACTTTGTAACTAAAACGTCTCCGACAGCCACCAGTTCAGGTTCCACGTTATCTTCGTCATACTCGCGGTGAGTATGTGTCACATGGGGATATGCCCTCGCAATCAGCAGCTGTCCCACACTGGTGGAACCGATGGCGCGTGTAACCCACACGCCAACTCGCAGAGTGATTTCAGAAAGAAAGACAGACCGGCTCCGTCGGTCATGGTGTGGTTGACACGGAGGGCAAAGATGAATTCACCGCACTTGAGCCGCGTGACCTGCACGGAAGCAAATATTTTTAGTAATTAAAATAATAAATAATCAAAATATCATTATTAAAGAATTAAAAAAATATTTTAAAATTAACATTACAACTCTGAATGTTAGTATATATTCAAATCTTCTCCAATTCTTGATCCAACAGGTCCCTCTTAGTTACTTGTGAAAACAATAATAATTGAAAAGACAAAAAAATATCATCACGTTTGATGTACCTGAGCGAAAAGCAACGGAGTGTTAAGCAAAGCACTCGAACCTTCCACGTCAAAGAGAAGCTCTTCTTCTAAGCAAGGGAAAGGAGGAAGAAGAGCATCAGCTTCCTCCAACCTCAGCAAACGTAACGTCAGCGTCAGCTTCAATGAACAAATTAAGCGCCTTCTCCAGTACAGTCCACCCAAAGTTTCCGGTTAGGACCTTCCCGGAGCCTACCAGCGAACGGGTAATAGTAAACCAGCGTCTGTCCGAGAGCTGTCCGGATCACTTGGACCTGATCAAGAGTACATGTAAGGTTAGGTCTATAGAAAAAGATAAAGGGAATTTGAAATCTCAGTCCTTGTTGGTCGTCTATGTCGGAGAGAGGCTTGAGCTCTCTTGGTGTTGGCTTAGCCGGAGTAACCAGCTCAGGCTTCCGGCGATGCACCTTGAACGAGAGACATGTGGTGGTGGATAGTGGCAAAGACAATTGATAGTCCATGGTTTGTTTGAGACTTTTGGTTTGTTTGAGACTTTTTGAGGATAGACTTAACATAAGACATTGTTTTAACCACGTTACTAGATTTTGACCCGCCTTTTCAAATATGCGGGTGTATTTTTTGTTTTAAAATGTGTTTTAGAAATTTATCTTTCATATTTGTATTGTTTTTGTAATCATATTTAGTTTTTATAATCATATTTGTGTATTTATTCTATTAAAATAAAATCACGTCCAATTGGTAAATTTTCAATCCAATAATGTATTTTATTTATTAAGAAATTATTATATCAATTAAATTAAATATCAATACTATTTAAATGTGTTTGTTAAGATCAAAAATAATTTATAAACTTGTATGACCCAATAATTTGCAAACTAATAATATTTCTCGTCTATGAAATTAGCCCATTAGCTACATTCATAACATTGGTTTGTTCTATTATCCGATGGTGGTATGATTTAAATATATCATCAGTTATTTTATTAAATAGCGTCTATATAATTTTAAATCACAACTTTTAACCGTAGATAAAAACTAAGACTCTATTTTAATAGATTAGATATACAAACGGGCAAACATAATATTTTAAACGTATGTTAGTTAGAGTTTTTTTTTATTTTTTAATTTTTTATTGGTTGGCGATATATATGTTTACCGTTAGGCATTAATGTCTCGGCTTAGAAAGATAGTTGATTGGCTTTCTTGTAAAAACGTGTTTTGTGTTTGAAATAACTGTATTCTTTTTTTTGGTCGAAAAAATAATTGTATTCATTCATTTAATACATTAGATGAACCAATACTTTGTGTTGTGTGGGGGAACTGATTTGTGGTTGGCTGTCAACACCAAAAACACAATGATACTTGTTTGTGTGGGTGAAATTGTGAATAACATAAAGAGGTCCGTGAAGCTATTTGGTTCCTTGATTACATCACAGTCAGTATATCTCGATTTGGTGAGGACTCGAGCATGTATGGACTATGGAGGAGACATGTTGGTACCTTTTTTGTGCAACAGACATGTTGGAACTATAACATGAAACATTAGTTCTTCACTAAGAGCATGATTAATGGGGATTTTAGGATGAAGTTTTTATCGGAATATAAGAAACCGTCTCTTAATTTATTAAGGATCGGTTCTTAATTTTTTTAGTTAAAAATTAAAAGATGATTTTATATATTCCGCTAAAAACTTTATCCTAGAACCATCAGTACTAGTGAAGTCTCTCTCGGGTTCTCTATGCATTTATATATATTTTTTAACATAACATTTATTTGTTTAAATTTTAATAACTAAAAAATAGTTACAGTGATACATGTGGAACTGATCTATTTTTGTTTGTTCAATGTATCTTCCCCACATCAGTTTCTCTGCTTTTTTTCTTCCCTCTCTCTTTTTTATCATTTTTTTTTATTTTTATTCTTAGAGATTTGGTAAGATACCATCCGCAGTGATGCTCTAAGAACTCCCTTGATCATTTTTTATTTACAAATCGATGGGCCCACTAGAGATAACTGTTTAAAGTTATGAAAAGGTCCATTGGGCTTACTAATCATCTGTATACTAACTACTTGTCTCATGTCTGTTAAATCAAGTTGGATCTTTACCGGGCTTTTTTAAATATCAGTAAAAGTGGGCCGGACTGCATATAATTCGGATCACTAGAAAACGAGGTCGGCTCGGCGGGAATGTGTCCAAAGGGAGAAGAAGATTGAGAAGGAGAAAGCGATGATGAGTTGATGATCACCATTTCGCTTTCAAATTAATGCTTGAGAAGGGAAATAGTAAAGATATTTCTTTCTTTTTTTCTAAATATGCATAGATATTCGTTTCGGTATGTTTTACATGTGGCTGAAATTTCATGAACGTTAGAAACACGTACTCCTTTCTTTCCCTTCTCCTGTGAGCCTATCTTGAATTTGAAGTCGTGTGTAAGGGAAATTGATTCAAATTTTCTTTTTAAAAAAAAATTTCTAGACGGTTAATTAAATGAGGACCGCATGACTTTTGAAATAGATAGTTATTTTTTTCCTCTTGGAATCTTCTAAACTCTTCGTACAATGTGTTGTCACTTTATCATTTGGTAGAGTGGGATAATCGAAAAACATTAAAACGGGCAAAACAAGAAAATACATATATGCATGTGTTTTTGGTATTTGTTCATGCATATGACATGCAAATTTAGCAAATACTTCACGTTTTCTTACTCAAAGTTTTGTTTATACTCAAGAATATACTTATCTGGAGCCAACAATAAAGGTTTATTACTTGTTTTAATATTCTCATACTGACTAATTACATGAAAGATGAATAAGTTCTGTAAATTTTTTTAAAAAAATAAATAGAAAACCCTCAACTTTGTGAGGTTTTGAACTCTGTCCTGAATGAAGTATATCTTATTCTGTGACTGTATATTCTAAAGTGCAATCAAGTATAAACTAGTATTGACCTTTCGTTTGACAACAACAACAACAACTATTCGAATAGAAGTGGAAGGAAATTGGACAAGTGGCCTCGAATAACGTGAACACTTCTGCTTATGGTCTTTTGTTCTTTGGAATCTACCTGTAACGATTCCAGAGTTTTAGCATTCATTTAGCTGGCTTGCCTTTTTCATTAAATTATTTTCCATTTATATTTATCATATATATTAATCGTTGAAAAGAATGTTTCAAACATTGGTGTAGATAGGCCAACAGTGGATAGACCCACAAAGTCGGATAGTTTGTCATGAGCATATTTATTATTTAGATCCAAGACAGTTTTAAGAGAAACGTTACAATGAGAATATCACGGACTCACTATTCTATCCCCCTGAGCTCAGAACCAATAGGAGCCACTATGAATAATGTTTTGCCAATATACCAAAAATAATTGATAACTTGTGACAACTTCCTTACGTTATGTTAATCCCCTCAATTGTTGGGCTGCTCGAGCTTAGGACTTAGGATATACTCTCCAATAGAATAAACAGATAATCGAAGAATGATACTACTAAATATTCCAAGGTAGGGAAAGAACACGGATATACGTTGCCTATATATAGGGCTAATGATGTGACAATTTTACTATATATGCATGGCAATATGGCATGATAATAAATACATAACTGATAATGTATATCAAATGGCTCTAAGAGCGAAGACATAACGATAATTTACTTAATTTCGAACGCATGTTTTTTTTTTACAAGCGTCCGTTAAGACACTTGTATAACACACCGTCAAGCTCTTCTACAAACTTCTCCATCGCTGGCACCGGCAAGCTAATTGCCACAACGGTTCCGCTCACACCTTTTCTATTCTTAAACGGCACGTAGAAGCTCACTCCTGGAAACACTGCGATACCAGCCTTAGCGGTACCACCGTACACAGGTTTACCCCACGGCCCGAAATCAACTTTTCCTAAATCAAAATGTCTCAAATCCGACACTATATAGTTCCCAGCTGCCACAAACATAGGCCTCCCTCTGGTTGCCATTAATGCCATCATCGACCGTATGTAGTCCTCTGTCACGCTCTTCTTTGCCTCTTGTATCAACCTCAGAGGAAACTCAAGCGGCTTCTCCATCAGATCTTTTGCAGTAGCTATCGCCACTGGAATGGCAAAAACGTTACCGTAGTAACCGGATGGTATAGGCGGGTTGCTAAGTTTGGAACGTGAATTGACGATGCATGTCATTCGCATCTCGGAGTTGGGGTGGGGACTCAGTGCAACAGTTCGACAACGCCACAAAAACGATGTCATCGCTTCAAAAGTGGTGTTGTGGAGATCGGTCGGGAGGAGTCTCCTTATAGCGGCGATCTCGTCCGGACCAAAAAAGAAAGACCTACTAACTAAAAAGTCTCCGACAACTACCGCTTCAGGTTCCACCTTATCGTCATATTCGCGGTGCGTATGTGTCACAAGCGTAGAGGCACTCGCAATCAGCGACTCTCGCTCCCACACTGGTGGAACCGACGGTGCGTGTAATCCACATGCCAACTCGCATAGTGATTTCAGAAAGAGGGACAGACCGGCTCCATCGGTCATGGTGTGGTTGAAACGGAGGGCAAAGATGAATCCACGGCACTTAAGCCGCGTGACCTACACGAACACGCATGAGGAGGCTTTAGAGTGACCTTACTTTTATTTTGTAACACAGCTTACTTGTGAAAACAATAAGACTAGGCCTGCGATTTTTGTCCGAACCGAATGGGCCGAACCGGACCGAACCGGTTTTTTCGGTTTTCGGTTCGGTTCGGTTTTCAATTCGGTTCAATTCGGTATGGGTTTGAAAATTAATTCGGTTATCGGTTCGGTTCGGTTCGGTTTTCGATTTTTTTTAAAAAAATTAAAAATTGTAAAAACCGAAAATAACCGAAAATAACCGATAATAACCGAAAATAACCGAGAAACCGAACCGAAAATAACCGAATAACCCAAAAATAACCGAAACTATCCTAAATAATCGACTTTAACCGAAAATATTCGAATATTTTGGAAAAACTATACCAAAATTAACCGAAATTTTTTAAAATCGGTTATTTTCGGAAATAAATTTGAAAACCGAAAAAACCGATAACCGAACCGAACTAAACCGAAATTTCATTCGGTTTATTTCGGAATTTTTTTTTAAAACTTCGGTTAACCGAAAACCGACGGTTCGGTTCGGTTCGGTTTCGGAAAACCGAAGTCGCAGGGCTAAATAAGACATTTGCATTAAGATTCTATGAACACGAATCTGTTGTTAGTATATACTCAGTATCATAGATACTAAATTTCATATACAAATGCATTTTTTTCTGTAGTTGTTTTTTTTTCTTATAGTTTTAAAACATTTTTTCGTAAGTTTATAAATTTCTTCTTTTCTTGTAACACAAAGTTTATAATTATTCATAAAATACATTGAAAATATAAAAGAGAAATGTATTTTTAACAAAAAAAATTCTAAAACATGTAACATCATGAATGAATGGAGAGAATATTAGTATTAATTATTTGAGAGTTTCTAATAAAAAAATTACCATTGATATGACTTTCACATAGGTGAAAATTCCCTTTGCCGAAGGTCTGATTAAGGACTATAGAAAAAAGACTTATTCTTGGGTTCACCCCTAGAGTGAACCTAGAGGTTCACCCAACCAATACGAATCACTCATTTCATAATTGATATCTTTTAAATAAAGAAACAAAATATTATCAAGTTATATTATGTTTTTAAAATAAAAATGTTAAAAATAAATAAAAATAGTAATATATGCAAAAAAATTTAAAATATTTTAAATCCGTCATCAAAACACTAAGCCTAAACTCTAAAATTTAAATTAAAAATATTAAACATTAAATCTTAAAAATACCAAATCATTAATCCTAAAAAAAAGTTTAGGATTTACCCAAAGGTTTAGGGTTTAGAGTTTAGGATTTAGGGTTTAATATTTCGATGACGGCGTTAAAATATATAATTTTTTTTGTGCATATACTAGAGTTTATGATTTAGAGTTTAAGATTATCCAAGGGTTTAGCATATATCCAAGGGTTTAGGGTATACCCAAGGGTTTAGGGTATATCCAAGGGTTTAGGATTTATGATTTAGGGTTTATTTTATTCTTTGAAAATGTTAAAATATATTTTTTAAATTACTTTTTGTAACTACTATTATTTATATTTGTTTTTATTTTATTTATTTTAAAACATAAAATAACTTTTTTTCTTTTTTGAACATTAAAATAACTTGACAATATTTTGTTTCCTTGTTTAAAAGATATCGATTGTGAAATGAGTGATTTCTATTGGTTGGGTGAACCTCTATGTTCACTCTAGAGGTGAACCCAAGAATAACTCTAGAAAAAATATATTCATCATGTTTTATATACCTGAACGAGAAGCAACGGAGTGTTAAGTAACTCACTGGACCCTTCTACGTCAAAGAGAAGCTCTTCTAAGCAAGGGAAAGGAGGAAGAAGAGCATCAGCTTCCTCCAACTCAGCAAACGTAACGTCAGCGTCGGCTTCAATGAACAAAACGCCTTCTCCGGTACAGTCCACAGAAAGTTTTCGGTTAGGACCTTCCCGGAGCCTACCAGCGAACGGGTAATAGTAAACCAGCGTCTGCGCGAGAGCTCTCCTAATTACTTGGACGGGATCAAGATTACTTGTAAGGTTAGGTCTATAGAAAAAGATAACAGGAATTTGAAATCTTAATCCTTGTTGGTCGTCTATGTCGGAAAGAGGCTTGAGCTCTCGTGGCGTTGGCTTAGCCGGAGTGACCAGTTCAGGCTGCCGGCGATGCACCTTAAAGGAGAGACATGTGGTGGTGGATGGTGGCAAAGACACGTGATAGTCCATGGTTTTTGAGTCTTTTCTGAGGATAGACTTAAACACAAGACAGTGTATTAACCACATAATATATAAACACACATGAACATAATAATGCACATTTTAAAAATATGTTGGTTTGGTACTTTTTTGTTGGCTACTGTATTTAGGTTAGGCACTGGTATTATATGTTACCAGGTAATGTTGGTGATTGCCTTTTTAAAAATGTGTTTTCTATCTATTTATTTCCCAGTTGGGAAAGAACTATTTATTTTATCTTTCTAGCATGTTTTGTGCTATTCTATAGTCATAAATTAACACACAAAACTACAAAAGTAAGTGATAATTTCTATTCAAATGAAAACAATATCACTGTTCAACTACGTTTTAACATCTAAACGTAATATATGCACATGATTGACTGTATTCATTCATTCATCTATAAAAGGATATAATGGGTACCGGTACTTGTTTGTTGGGTGAATCTGCAAACCATAAAGAGGTTCTTCAAAGCTAATTGGTTACATGATTACATCACAATACATTAAACATTGGTTCTTCATTTCTTTTAAAGGTCAGAAAGATCTCATTGACAAATTTGACAAATGATTTGCCTCTCTAAAGTACAACGTGTCATGGTGAAACTATAAAGCATGATAAAAAGAAAAAAGAAAGAAACTGATCAAGAAAAGTACTCTTAATAAGAATTAATCGCATATCTAACCAGAAATATCGCTAAGGAATAAAACAACTTATTAGGAGTTGACGTTTTTCACTGAGAAAAATCCCACAATATCATAACAATACTTCCTACATATCAGCATGAACCATACTTTTTCTCCTAACGTCTCTTTTTCTTCTTTCTTTTATAGCTTTTGACTTAATCTTCAGTACTGAAGAACGCTTTTCTCTTCCTTTTCTTTATTTTTTCTCCATGGTTACATAACCCGTGAGCAACAAGCTTCTGTTCCTTCCACGACAAGTTACAGTCACAGTCCAGTATTTGCAAACATTAACAATCTCTTAGCCTCTACGAAAATGTCAAATAAGAACCCATCATTGACTCGGTAAAACTCTTATTCTCTTTATATCAGATTAGTTTTATAATTAACTCTAGAAAATATTACTAGCCCTAATGTTCATCATCTGTAGAAACTCAAAGCCACCAGATCTTGAACTCTACTTGAAAGGAGTCCCGTTTCATCTTCACAAAGTAAGCTTTCTGCACTCGTTTTCCCAGAGGGTTTTCTTTTTATTTATAGGTTTTTTGATGTTTGTTTAGGAAACTTTGGCTAAGAAGTGTGCTAAAGTGACAACATTACTCGAGTGTAACAAGATCGATGAACTGCGCTGGATCCTCAGAGACATCGACGTGGACCCGACAGCGTTCTTCCTCGTGGTTAGCTTCTGCTATGGCTACAAGATCCATTTATCATCTGAAAACATAGTCTCTGTTCTCTGCACTGCTTATTCCCTAGAGATGAACGATGATCACAGCTCTAATAACTTGTTGAACAAGGCGGCAACGTTCTTGGAACAACGAGTTCTTATAAGCTGGAAAGAGACTGTGAAAGCTCTTGCTGTCTGCAGCGACAAGATTCTTGACAAGATAGCTGATGTTGGACTCACTGAAGTCTTCTTAGATTCCCTTCTCGAAAAGGCTCTCAAAGATCCTATATTGCTTGAAGATTTGACCACGTTACCTCTTAGGTTATATGAACCCTTGATCCAGGAATGTAGTAAGCACAATGTCTCTGTAGAAAACCTCGTGGCATCGGTCTGCAACTACGCGAAAAGATGGGTTCTGGAGAGAGATTCTGGAGATGAAAGCGTTGCAAGAAACAAGAGGCAAGTTCTTGAAGCTGTTGAGAGGCTTTTGCCTCACCAAAGAGGAGCTATCTCCTGTGGATTCTTGTTCAAATCTCTTAAAGAATCTATGTTTTTCGATGCTTCCTCTGATTGTCGAAAAGGGTTTGAAGTTAGGATAAGCAGACAGCTCGACATGGCTACATCAAAAGATCTTCTGGTTCTATTACCAAGCAAAGCGGGAGTGGGAGCTTATGACATCAAACTCTTGAAAACCATTCTCAAGAGCTTCTACAGTAACTACAGCGTCTCGGACGTTTCAAGGTTCGTGAGTGTAGCGAGAATGCTTGAAGAGTTTCTATTGGATGCTGCAGCGAGTGACGCTAGTTTAAGTGTAGAAACGTTCAAGGCGTTGGGAGAAATAACGGTTGCTGCGTCTTGCGATGTTTTGAGATATTCTGATGAAATCTACAGAGCGGTCGATGTGTTCTTGGAGAGGCATAGAGATCTGACTGAAACTGAGAAGATGGAAGCTTGTAGGGTTCTTGACTGTAAGAAGCTTTCACCAGAGGCTTGTGAACATGCTTCGAAGAATGAGAAGCTTCCGTTGAGGATCGTTGTGAAAGCTTTGTTCTTTGCTCAGAAGCAGATTCAGGATAAGGTGGCTAGAGATATGAAAAGTGTAGAGGAGAAAGATGATGCTGACATTGAGGATATGAATACGAAGTTGCTGAGGCTTGACATTGAATCTGATTACAAGAAGAACAGAGAGATTGAGAATCTTGAATGTGTTGTTCATTGCGTGAAGAACAAGCTGGAAGATAAGAAGATAAGTGTGTGGAGAGAAGTGAAGAGGAAGTTTGGTTGTATGACTTCTTTGACAGTGGATGCTTGCAATTGCCACATCAAGAAGAGGAAGAAGACTTATCATCACTACAAATAACAACCTCACTCTCTGTTCGTGTTCTGTTATAATTTTACTTTTGTTCTGTTTCTTTCTCTGTTTTGGCAAATCCTCTGTCTCTGACTTTTGCTCTATTTAAAACCTTTTTTTCCTGTCTTGGCTGTCTTTCTGTATGAGATGTTTGATCCGGTAAAATCGAACCAACTTGAACAAAATAAAAAAGTGATTCGGATTTGGTAAATATAGTATAAATCTAATGAATTTTATCTTGATCCACAATATATAGATATGGTTTGATATATAAAGTGAAACCTGATAGTATATAAACCAATTCGATACGATCATGGTAGTTAACTCTTATAAACCAAAATACCGGAAAAAAGAACCGAAACCGAGTGAAATCCGGATTGAAAAACCTTAGATGAAACCGAGTTAGAATGTGGTACATGAATAGAAAAATATTGAATAGACAAACACACATGACACATTTGTAAAAATAAAAATAAAAACAATAGTTCATACGCTCCTCACATCAAATCCAGAAAATTAAAACACCACACAAGTCTCGGAAGAATATAGTAACGCTTGGTTCAATTATCACAAATCAAGCAAGAGAAGAACTTCTGAATAAAAGATTTTGGACTCGAGTGACGAGTAGTTCCATGAGAAAGATCGACGATCTCATGTTCATCACGACCTACCTCTTTAGCCTTCTTGGACTCACCATAGAACTTAGTGAAAGCTTCTTCTACGTACTTAGCCGCATCTGAAACTTTCATGTTGTCCACTAGTTTCAACGGGTAAATGTCTTTGATATGATCACCTCTTATAACAGCCGCTGCTTGTATCAACTCGATCTGAAAATCAGTGAGATCTTCATCTTCTTCTTGTGTTCCAATGGCTCTTGCCCTTGGAAGTTCCGGTAATGTAACTGAAAAAAATAAAAAAAACTGTTACATAATGAACCTATGGACCATGATGACTAGTAACATATAGTTTACCGGGGCAGTCGGTTCTTGGGCTGGTTCGGTTGATGACAGCATCAAATGTTCCAGCCCATTCGTCACGCTTTGTAAGAAAGCTCTTGAGGTTGAATATCTTTTTCAGTGTAGCTGGAATCGATGAATGCTCAAACTGTGACGTTGGCTCTGGTCCGTTTGGCTCGTGTAACACTACAACATGTCGTGTTAATCAAAATCAATAACCGGTTTGGACCAACATGACAACACTGCTAACGGTTCCAGTAAATAAATCATACGTACCGGTTCCAGGTTCGATCCAAGGTGAGATCAGCAATGCAGGAACCCTAACACCGAGCCGGTCAAATTTAAAGTTAAAAGGCGGACCTCCAACAAGACCATCAGGATTTGGAACACCAGTGACTGGAGTAGGAACATGGTCATAGTAACCACCATGCTCATCATAAACAACAACGAAGAGAATCTCGTTCCACTGAGGGCTAGCTCTTAAGGCTTCGTAGATCTCCTTGACTAGGTTTTGGCCCTCAGCGACGTCGTTTTTGGGGTGATCATCGTTGGCCGGAGCAGACAAAATTTTGAAGTATCTGGGCTCGATGACCACGTAGTTTGGAAGCTTCCCTTCTTTGCAGTGTCTCTTGAAGCTTAATTGGTATTGATGGAAGTTGTCCACGTACTTCAGCTTCCTCATGTTCCTAATTGAATTAATTTATATTAGTGGATTCTTATATTTACATGACTAATCATTTTTAGTGAGTATTAAAAATTATCAAATGGACCAAAGAAACAACTTATTCCTTGGACACATGCAAAACTCAATGATTTATTATTTTCACAAAAATCGAATCTCTGATGCAGTGATCCGATAGTTTGAAAAATCAAGATTTGTGATCCGTCTTAATCACATTATTTCTAGCAACAGTACGAAATGTGAATTATTATTTTATACTGTTGAATGTTGTTTTTGGAGTTTTGTAATATATATTCTAAAATATATTTACTAAGCAACTCCATTTTATATAGACTTACAAATCGAAAAATTCCAAACATGTTGCCTTTTCTTAAAGCACATAGTGGTTAGTACTTTGATCATTATATTAAACATTTACTTTTTTGAAAAGAATAATTCAATCATCAAGAATTTGAATTCTTTTATATTATATTTCAAGTAGATATATTGCAATCTAGGTGTCAGTACTATGCATCGGTTCATCATTATCATTTTTGTCTTCTTCTTCATATACTATTTATCCTACAATCATAGCTCGTAACTTTGACTTTTACGTCTAATTTTTTTAAAACAATGGAATATATCTTACCTGTAAAAGAGGCAATTAGGAAAAGATTGGTAGTAAATCCCAAACGTGAATCCACTCTCTTCAAGTGATTCGAACACTGTCTTCTGAGGGAACCCACGTACCAGTGTGTTAGTATCGTTGCTAAACGCACCGTTTGATGTCGCTGAGTGGACATAGAGACGGTTAGGCTGCGTTGACGACGGCAAAGACGAGAACCACCGATCGCATACGGCGAATTCTTGAACTAGCTCCTTGAACACGGGAAGCCTCTCAGGAGGAAACCCTTGCATGACTACTTTCTCCGACATCCCTGGTGTGATGGCCTCTGCGTTTTGTACGAACCCGTTCATTGTCGGAGCCGGGTATGGGCTCTCGTCACTAAAAGGTTTCCCGAAAACCTGCTCGTAGATCGCCTGAAAAATCAAGAAAATATGAATCAACGACCGGTTTAGTAAACCAAAAGGAACCGATTTTTTTTTTGGTTATTTGGTTTTGCTTCGGGATGAAAACCGAAAGAGAACCAATAAATAAAAAGACATTACGAAATTATAGTCAGAGTAAGAGAGACTAAACCACCAAACAACATAAACCGAGCCTTATACCAGTTTAAATAATATAATTTCTCCGACCAAGGACTTTAAATCTAAACCGGGACTTTAAATCTCAACCGGAGGTATACCTGGAAGGAGTGACCAGGGTCAGGATCAATGTTTTGAGACTCTTTGCCGAAGAAGACTTGAGCAGAGTTCGGGTCTGACGTGGACACCGGGTTGGATCTTGGTTCAGATTCCGATACTCCATCGATTTCCGGGTTCAGTTCCTTAAACCAACCTAACATGTGATCGAAAGACCTGTTCTCTTGTACCAAAACGACGATGGTTTTGATCGGAGAAGCTGATGAGCTACCGCCTGAGCTGGTCTCCTCCACCATTATCTTTTATTTCTTGATGAACAATATGATTGTTTTCTCTCTCTTTACGAATTAGCGGTGTCCGTCGAAATGATGGCTTATTTTATAGGGTGATAATTAAGGGAACACGAGGTCCAATTCATTTTATTTTTATATGGTAAGTAAATCACATAAGATCTCATTACATTTTTGTTCAAAAAAAGATCTCATTACATTAATGGCTTTGTAGTGTTATTATTTTTATTCTTTACTATGTACAAGGAAAAAAACTGGCAACGTCAAATCTGTCACGGTCGGCAAAGCAAGGTGGCAGAAGAAAAACGTTTTGAATTGTTTTAATTTTGAAGTTTTTCCTCGAAGTTGCTTGTTAAAATATCAAATAATATAATGTGAACATCTTTGTAGTGTATTATTACAATTTTACTTTCAAAAATGTGAATTGTGTAATTATCAAGAAATTATGAATTGTGAATAAATTATTTATCATGTTGTTAACATATTAGCAGCGTGGATTACCTATAGATGGTCGGTTTTCACATAAATAGTTAGTGTGAATTTGGTATGGAGACTGGGAAAAAATGGATAAGGAGAATGGAGAAGGTAGATAAATTTTATCTTACAATTACTATCAAAAGAAAATTTAGTAGGCTGGTTATCATTGGCGCTGCATCAATTATCAGTCGTGTATATCATTTAAATAAGCCTAGTAGATGAATTAGGTGTTGACCGATGAAAATAAAATTAGGTATTGACTAATTATGGATACACTGTAGAGTATAGCACGTTTTTGCATGAATCATCTTTGTAATAGAAAACTACAAAGTTTTTTCTGACTAATAGAAAACTACGAAGTTAAGTTTTTACTTTGAAATATGTTAACTAAAAGTCACGATATATCTTTTTCAATATTTCGTATAACAGGTAGAAAATCGGAATGCAAATGCATCCATGTTAAAATTAATTAAGAAATGTTACATTCTGTAATCATTACAATAGCAAATTTACAACTAAAGTTAAGGACCCACCCAGTTGTACTGTGTTTACTCTTTAAGATGATCTACTCATCAATCGAATAACTAAAGTATATGAATATGAAAAATAAGTAAGTTCTTGATTAAAGTAAAAGCATTATGGCACTACAAGAAAACAGGGGCTTACCGACGGCTGTATTCCTCGGCATTTCTTCGGAATAACGGTATTCCGAGGAAATACCGAGAAACACAGCCGTCGGAATTATTTCCTCGGAATTTCAATGTTCCTCGGAATTTCCTCGGAAATTTCCGACGAAATACCGAGGAAACTTATTTCCGAGGGATTTCCGTGGATCACTAATCGTCGGAACATTCCTCGGAATATTCCGAGGACGCGGTTCCTCGGTATATTCCGATGGCTTTTCCGATGGAAGATCCTCGAAACATCCGTCGGAAATATCCTCAGAAAATCATCAGAAATTTCCGAGGGAAAGTTTCCTCGGAATATTGTGAGGGCCCGTTTCCTCGGAAATTTCCGAGGAAATATTCCGAGGCACCTTCGTCGGAATTTTCCGAGGAAAACAGCCCTCAGAATATTCCGAGGAATGTGTCCCTCGGAAATTTCCGAGGGATTCTTCCTCGCAATTTTCAATTTTTTTTTTTTAAATTTGTAATTTTTTAAATTTAAATTCGAAAATATGAAATTAAAATTAAAGTTGAAAACATATTAGATAATAATTCAAAGTTGTACAAATCAAAATAAAACATTCTGAAAAAAAAACATTCCGAGTTTTTGAAATAAAAAAAAAGAACTACGGGTTTTGCACGTCCGGGAACACCTCGTTCGGGTACATCCTCCTCATCATCTCCATCATTTGCTCTTGTTGCCTCCTGTGTGCCTCAAAGCCCGCCTGTTGACTCGCCATCTGGGCCTCCAACGCAGATATGCGATCGTCCTTGTCCTTCAGCTGACCCATGAGTACTTCTGGATCAACGAAGGGCTGTTGTGAAGCAGCAGGAACCGACCGGGAGCGACGACCCAAACCGACCAAACGTCCTTTCTTCTTTGGAACCGACTGAAATAGAAAATAACCAAATTAATATAAAAAGAAAAGAGGATTAAAAAAATCAAGAAATAAATGAATTGAACTTAAAGAAAAAGAACTTACTGATTCCACGATTTCGTTGATTCGACTCCGGGGCAAGTAGGTCGCAGCCGTCGAATCGTCTTCGTCGGTCTGAAGTTGAGACAGTTCTTCTTCCATATGAGTTTGGACCAGGCTGACCACTTCCCTCACAACGCCGTCATCAATCTCCCCGGTCTTCTTGTTAGTATACGCCGTCTTCATTAGTTCGTAATCATCAACCGGCTCACCATCATTTTGTTCCGCCTTGAAAAAATAAATTAAACATTAGTAATTAGAAGAAATACACAAAAAATAAAATTTCAAAACTTAAATAATTGAAGAAAAAGAGACTGAACTTACCATGCGATCAGCTAGAGTGGCAATAGACTGAGCACCCAAGTTGTGCTTGTAGATGCCCATCCCTTTACGATCGCTCTTGCGGTTGGTGGAGTTGGTGGAGGAAATTTGTTTCGTCTCATCCTTGCTCCAATGAACACACAACTCCTCCCACACCTTGGGGTTGATCGATTTTGGAACCTTTTAATAAATAAAAAATAGATAATAGTTAAATAAATAAATAAAATAGTTTAATTAAAAAAATGTTTAATAAATTAAATTTTACCTTGTTCACTAGCCACTTCTTCTTCCACTCATGGATCTGCTTCCCATAATTGTCCATAACTTTATGGACAAAGCTGTTATAGATAAACAGCGTATCATCGGGATTCCAGTTGAATTCTTGCTGAAAAAAATACAATTAGTAGAAATTTTATATTAATGATTAAAAAAAAAAATAGAATACTTACCGCAAACTGACGAAACCACATCTGCTGATCATTGTAAGGGACTTCCGTGAAAGTCGGATATCCCTTGTCGAGGGACGAGTACATCATACCGTTGATCTATGTGCTGATCCCGTTCGAGGATCGGTCGAACCTAATGTTAGGAACAAATTATTAATATTGAATCAAATTTTAATGAAAAAAAAGACGTTTAATTACCATGTTTGACCAGGACCACGTGGATGCTGAGTGAGATAAGGAAGATGGTCACGACCGGGCTGTCGAACCAACTCCTTAATACTCATCACTCCCGGAATGACTGGAGAAGCGGGAGCGGGTGCAGCTGAGGGAGATGTATGGTAGGAGCTGTGGGGCGATGCGGATTCCCGAAGTTGGCTGGACGAACCCCGAGAGTGGCTCCCCGAACCACCACGACCTCGTGATGAGGGACGACGAGGTCGAAGTGGAGGCAGGGACTCCTCATCATAAGACCTGTAAACAGTTTTAATAATTAAAAATAAAAATTTTAATAAATAAAAAATAGTTTAATAATTACAAAAAAAAACAGTTTTTAATCAATAAAAAATTGTTTAATAATTACAAATAATAGTTTTAATCAATAAAAAATAGTTTATTAATTACAAATAATAAGTTTTAATCAATAAAAATGTTTAATAATTATAAATAAAAGTTTTAATCAATAAAAATGTTTAATAATTACAAATAAAAGTTTTAATCAATAAAAATGTTTAATAATTACAAATAATAGTTTTAATCAATAAAAAATTGTTTAATAATTACAAAAAATAGTTTTAATCAATAAAAATGTTTAATAATTACAAATAAAAATTTTAATCAAT
The DNA here is from genome assembly GCF_000801105.2 of Raphanus sativus. Classification (NCBI taxonomy): domain Eukaryota; kingdom Viridiplantae; phylum Streptophyta; class Magnoliopsida; order Brassicales; family Brassicaceae; genus Raphanus; species Raphanus sativus. The sequence goes on along the minus strand of NC_079515.1, from coordinate 1,014,018 downwards.
AAAAAATTGTTTTAATCACAAAAATAGATTTTATATACAAAAAACGTTTTCATATTATATATACATAATTATTAATTCGATTTTTATAACCACAATATGCATGACATCTAAATTATGCCTTAGCAAATGATCCTCCCAGTATGGCAGATCCCAAAATATACTTTTTTTGTGCCAGTTATGTAGGTTTCCAACAGCATCTACCGGAAAACGCTCATGTCCACCGATGTCTGGTGTCCTTTCTGCACCAAAATCTCTTAGTTGTGTCTTCAAACCTTTCCCACTAATTTCCGCAGGGGGACTGTCAAACACCTTCTTGTTCTTCGTAAACAAATTCCTACTCCTACGATATGGATGATCAGGTGGTAGGAATCTCCTGTGACAGTCAAACCAACACGTTTTTCTTCCGTGTTTTAGTTGGAAAGCATCAATGTTATCTTGACAATATGGACATGATAGCCTTCCATGTGTTGTCCATCCAGATAACATACCATATGCTGGAAAATCACTTATTGTCCACATTAGTACTGCCCGCATTTGAAAATTTTCTTTACACGAAATATCGTATGTTTCAGCACCTTCAGCCCATAGTTGTTGCAACTCATATATTAGTGGCTGAAGAAACACATCAAGTGATCTCTTAGGATGCTCTGGTCCGGGAACGAGAATGGAGAGAAACAAAAACTCTCGTCGCAAGCACAAGTTTGGGGGTAAGTTGTATGGTGTAACAATGACTGGCCATAGAGAATATTGTCTTCCACTCTTGCCATACGGGCTGAAACCATCAGTACATAATCCAAGGTAGACATTTCTTCTCTCATACGCAAAGTCGGGATACTTTGATTGGAAATGCTTCCACGCTTTTGCATCTGAAGGATGTCTAATTTCACCATCTGTTGAGTGCTCCGCATGCCATCTCATTCGTTGCGCTGTGCGTTCAGAAAGATACAACCTCTGCAACCTTTCCGTCAAAGGCAAATACCACATCCTTTTATATGGAACTGGAACTCTTCCACCCGTATCTTTATAACGAGGCTTCCCACAAAATTTGCATGTAACCCGCTGGTCATCCGCCCTCCAATAAATCATGCAGTTATCGCTGCATACATCTATTACCTGATAAGATAAACCAACACCAGCTACGAGTTTTTGAACCTCGTAGTATGAACCTGGAGCTACATTATCCTCAGGTAGAATACCTTTTACAAAATCAGCAATCGCATCCACACAGTCTTCAGCCAAGTTATAATCTGTTTTAATGCCCATCAGTCTTGTAGCAGATGATAAAGCAGAATGACCATCTCTGCAACCTTCGTACAATGGTTGCTTTCCAGCATCCAACATATCATAAAATCTCCTAGCTTCTGCATTGGGTAAATATTCCCTTCTAAAATGATCATTTACCATCTGCTCAGTACCTACACCATAATCTACATCTGTTCTAATTGGTTCTTCTAATCTAACCGCCGGCTGAGGTTCGCTAGTACTACAATGTTCATAATCAGTTTCCCCATGATGATACCAAATTTTGTAACTTCGTGTAAATCCACTCAATAAAAGATGAGTCCAAACATCCCACTCTTTAATAATCTTTCTATTTTTACAATTAGAGCAAGGACATCTTAACATACCTGTTTCTGCTTCCGGTAGTTGGCGAACTAACCCCATGAATTCGGTTATACCTCGTTGGTATTCTTCCGTAAGCAATCTCGTGTTCGGATCCAAATGAGGTCGATCGATCCAAGAACGATGATAATTTGAAGAAGACATTTTTTTTTCAATCAAATTCGTATGTAAAGATAGTAGGAGGGATGATGAAGAAATGGAGTGAATGAAGAGGAAGAGGGGTGGTTGTATTTATAGATGAAATCCTGGAGACAGACCGAGGAAATTCCGAGGAAATTCCGACGCTAACGGCTACTTCCTCGGAATTTCCTCGGAATATTTAAAATCTCCCAACGGCTCTCTAACGGCTCTCTAACGGCTATAATATTTCCTCGGAGGTCGTCGGTTTTTTCCGAGGAACATCTTCTCCTCGGAAATCCATAAGAAATTTCCGACGAACCCGGCTTTCCTCGGAATTTCGTCGGTAATTTCCGAGGAAATACCGAGGAAACCAAGTTTCGCGTTTCCTCGGCACTTCCTCGGTATTTTGTCAGAAATTTCCGAGGAAATTTCTTTCCCTCGGAATATCCCTCAGAATATCGCTGTTTTCTTGTAGTGTGGTATACGCTATTAGAGCTTTAATTTCTTAGATAAAACATCACAACATTCTACACGTTGTCGGATTATCCCCTCACACACAAACAAGAACTTTACATTTTATTTTATACTTTACTAATCATGACGCAGAAAGCAAGAGAATCACTTAGTTAATAAATATACGTTTGAGTTTTCAGAATGTGGTACTTCTGATTGTGATGGTATCACAACATGATCACCATTATCCATGCAATTATCTTTCTCATCACATCCTCTTTCTATTTGGAATCATGTTCGTTCTGTGAATTACTTACTCGAGACAATAGTAAAGTTTATTTAGTGATGCATAACCCTCTTGTGGGTTTAACCCTCTCATGCAGCTACTAATCATAATGATTCAAACACTGTCCTTATTTAATGTTGAACCCATTTGAGTCGCTCTCTCTCAGATATGACAGGGAAAACAACAAAGGAGTAGTGAAAGGCTACTTCCCGTGGTTGATGTTTGGTTACGGACTTGGACTATGCTTAACATACTGGGACTTATATATTATGAACGGACACGGTCAACCTGCACTGCTCTATCTAGTGCCTTGCACCGTTCAGGTAACCAAAGAACTATTAAAGGGTGAAAGAACTAAATGACTAAAAGGAGAGGCTAATCTTATATTAACAATCCGAGATAACTGGTTTTAATGTGAAGAACAACTTTTTTCAACTCCAATGTTTTTAGACTTTAATAAAATCATAGCCTTTTTAAAATCGAATTTTTGTTTTAGATTTTAATGTGAAACGTAAATACAAGTAGGATAAAGTGGAAGGTGAAATGTTTCAACATTTTTACAGTGAGTAAATATAATAAATTACTTCGGTCCACTAAAAGTAAATTCAATAAAAATAATATTGTTTATGTTAGCGCAACGGCTAGTATTATTTGGGTTGTGGGAAGCAACGGCATTGTGTTGGGAGTGTTGCAAAAATGGACATTGGGAATGCTGCAAAAAAGCAAACTGGGGTCTATTTATATTTGTTATCAGAGAGGACGAATCAATTATTTCATTTCTCTTCCTTCTTCAGATTATTTCTCCAATTACTAGCGGCAAAGAAAAGATTTAGCCGGAGATGGAGTGCTTCAGTTTCTAGAGAAGAGTTCGTACGGGATTAAAGAGTTGCTTGAAAAAGGAGCCGATTTTCATGAAAACAGAGTCTACAAGGACGGGTACGTTTCTCTTTTCTTGAACTTTTTTAAATACAAACAATTTTTTTTACTAACCATGAACTGATTTGTAAAGTTTGTTTTCACTGCAATTTAAAAAAAAAAACTTACAAACTGGGGGGGGAAATTTCTATATTATTTGGTTGATAATGAAAACTTAATGTGTAATTTGTGAAAAGTATTAGGAGTTACATCCGGTCAGTGATAGTTAGAGATTGTATATTTCTAACATCCGGTTAGTGATTGTATATTTCTTTTGTCTTGGCACTTATGAGCATTTAGTTCTTCGTAATCAATCTCATAATGAAGTAATTTTCCCTCTTGTTTTGTGCGTAGATTCTTTCTTACTTGCTTTTATGTTTTTGTTTCCTTTGATCCTTTTGCTTGTTTTAACTTTCTTCTTGTGTTTGTTTCTTTTATTGGCTAAGAGACAAATCTGCTAGTGGGAAGTCGAATCAATACTATATTAAAAGGTAAATAACTTCAAAGGAAACTGTGTCCATGTCATCCAATTAATTCAGGCCAATCAGAGAACAGCATTCGTCCACGTCGGTTCGCACTCTTTAATCTGATGGGCTTCAACCGCATTTCGTGTCTGGGCTTCAAACGTCATCTGGGCATCCCGGTTTTCTTCGACGAGAATGGAGAAATCGGCGATTGGATTTATCAACGGAAATCGTTTCATCACCACCACCCCATTAATCCATCTCTGCGCCATGAATTCTTCTTTAATTGGTTCGTTTTGCCTTCCTGTATCTCCTCTTATACAATACACTCAAAAATCTCAAGAACAATGAATTCCAACAGCAAGACCTCTGTTTCCGGCGATCTTACCTCCGCGAAGTTGATCAACTCCGCCGGTGAGCCTGTGAACCGTTCCTCTGAAACCGCCGATTCCTCTGTCGTAGCTAGGCCAAAAAGAGGCATAACTGATGACTCCTCCGCCAACGCTGTCGCCGGTGTTGTGGGAAAACCATTTAGATTTTATTAATGTGGAATCAAGAACCATCCCGACAAGGGTGGAGATCCTGAGAAGGTAAAGATGATCCCTTTTCACCTGAATTCGATCTGTTATTAGCTTGATTGTGATTTTTCTTCGATCGATTTAGATCCGATCTGAAATTGGTCCGATTTTGTGAATTGTGATGTTGATTGATTGGTGCAGTTCAAAGAGCTAGCACAAGCGTATGAAGTTCTGAGCGACCCAGAGAAGAGAGAGATATATGATGAGTACGGAGAGGATGCACTGAAGGAAGGAATGGGTGGTGGAGGAGGTGGGCATGACCCTTTTGATATCTTCTCATCTTCTTTGGCGGTGGCAGCCCCTTTGGAGGTGGTAGCAGCAGAGGAGGCAGAGGCGTGGTGAAGATGTTGTTCTGATCTCACAAATACAAACCAGGTAATGTTATGCTTCGTCATGCTAATTGCTTGTCTTTCTTTGAATGTTTTATACCTAAAAACATATTGTATTTTTTTTTTTGGTTTTGAAGAGAATTTGCTGGTGACAAACAACATCCTGAAAATTGCTGACTTTGGACTGGCTAGAGAAGTTGCATCTATGCCTCCTTACACCGAATATGTGTCTACGCGTTGGTAAGTGATTGATTCATTTTATATTTTTTTGGCAGGGTGGTATTTAAACTTTACTAGCTTATAACTGGCTCTCTTATATGCAACAAGTATCGAGCTCCGAATGTTCTGCTACAGTCTTCATTATACACTCCTGCAGTTGGTACTTTCTCAAAAAACTTTTTTTCTGTTTCATCACATTAGAATATAGTTTAGAGAGAGACTAACATGTAAAAGAACTGCAGACATGTGGGCAGTGGGGGCAATATTAGCTTAGCTCTTCGCTTTTTATCCCCTATTTCCTGGTGAAAGGTGAATTATTTGTTATTTTACCAAATGCCAAAACTGAGTCTCTGAACAGTGAAATCTGATAGTGCAGTTTAGCTTCTTTGGGTCAAGTTTGTGTATACTGTTTACACTTATATAATGAATTTTCTTGTGAGCAGTGAGATGGATCAACTATACAAGATTTGCTGTGTTCTTGGCAAGCCTGACTGGACCACGTTTCCTGAAGCAAAAAGCATATCTCGGATCATGAGTATTAGTCACACAGAGGTAACAAATCTTAGTGAAAAGATATAAGGTTCTTTTTTAAGAGAATATTTGTATTTAATTTGTTCTTTGAATTTATTTGTGAACAGTTTCCACAGACAAGGATTGCTGATCTACTCCCCAATGCTTCTCCTGAAGCTATTGATTTGATCACTGTGAGTCCTTGTGTTTTACTCTTTTTTTCCTGTGAATAAAAAAGTATCTTGGTTTCTTATATGATCGATCTGATGTTATATCTTTTTGACTCAACAGAGACTTTGCTCATGGGATCCACTGAAACGACCAACTGCTGATCAGGCGCTAAACCATTTCTTTTTCAATGTAATTTGACTCATCCTCTTACTTTTTTTTAATCTGTTTCACACTTACTCTCTCTGTATTGATAAATATAAGACCCCAATAGATGGCTATGCAGGCTTCGTATCCTCTACATGACCTTTGAGTTGAGGCTTACCACCATTGGTGAGATTTTTTTATTTGTTTATCCTTTCATAACCTTAGATTAAATTCAACTTATTTTTTTGGTTCAGCAGCGGATATGCCTAATCTTGAGCTGGACTTTAACACAAAACAAGATGAATGTTTTCTTGGCTTGACGTTGGCTGTAAAACCAAGCGCTCCTAAACTAGGTAAGTATCCTCTCCTTGTGTAGAGCAGGATGCATGGTCATATGATTACACACATTGACATTGCAACTTTTTTTTTTTTCAGAAATGGTCTGCAATGCATCTCAGGATATGAGTAAGGTAATCTTTTAGACGCCATGAAGTTGTAATGAGCTTCTCATTGAGTTGTTGTAATGAATCCAATACTCTTTTTGTTTGCAGAACTTTCTCTTTTGCCCTATGGTTAACAATGACCGTGAACCATCAGGTGAGTATTATGATTAAACCTAAAGCATATGTGTTGGTTATGTTTCTCTTTATTGAATTGCTTTTTCTTTTTGAACATTTACAGTTTTCTGGTCTCTGCTCTCTCCTGATGAAAGCCGCGGCCACGCACCTGTTGAATCATGTCCTCTATCTTTGTCCTTCAGGTGAGAATATGAATCCATGTTTTCTCTAATGATTCCATGAATGTGTTTAACATAAATGTTTTGTTTTAGCAAACAAAACATGTATTATTATCAAAAAAAATTCTGGAAAAATCTTTTAATGGCATCCAAACTGACCTGATATCATTTTAGTTTTAAGCTTTCCTATTGAACTGACTTCTGACTAGGCTACTTTAATCATGGAGTGCAGTGAGAGAGAATAAATAAAAGATGATGGGCTAAGAGGAGATGGAAGAATAAGAGGGGAAGGAGAATAAATAAAAGAACAAGTTGCACTGCGTATTCAACTTGACGACATCGGTAGTGGCTTCTCGGCTATTGAGTCTACCATCGCTCAAAATTGTTTTAATGGTAGAATAAGTATATTCTGTAAGTATTTTGAACAGAGTAAAGTTATAATATTTTATTTGAACCATACTTTTGATGCTGATATGAATATTAAAATTATATACTTCATAGTTCAACAAGAAAATATAAAACAAATATATACTTCATAGTCCATGAAGATTGTGCTCAATAATATATTAGTAGTTGTTTATGTATTGTTTATTTGCACAAATCTTTACGATTTTAGTTTTTTTTAAAAAAACATAGTTCATAAAGTCTTTTAAATAGAATTTTACCAAATAACATGAAATGGAGAATTTTTTTTTGGGCTTTCTGCTTCTGAAAATTTGTAGTAAAAATATGATGAAATGACTGATAAAAAAGGTGCGTTAAGTCAATATATGGAGAGAATGAAGCGAATGAATTAGAGAGAAGTGGTCACTGGCTTTGGTATGATAAATGAAGGTTGTGTTTACGATTGTTGAGAAAATAAAACCATAGTTTTTGGAGTATATAGACGTCGCGTTTGTATTAGTATTTACAAAAATTAATCCAGCTTAAGGAAAATATACAATATAATTTATTAACTAAAATGTATTGTTCACATTGGTATGTTATTCTAATTAAAAAGTGTGTATCTATATTTATGTGTGTACTTTACCCGACATATTTTGGTTGTGTATTTTGCCAGAATGTTATTAAACTTAATAATTTGCTAAGTATTCTAATAACATAAAATATATTGTTCAAAAATCAAAGAAAAACTTTAAATAAATTTTAAATAATATATAATTAGTTATGGATACAAAAAAATTCCATGTAAAATTAGTTTTCTTTTTGATTTATCTATGAAAAATTAGTTAAACTGACCAAAAAATTATATTTTCACTATTTTTTCATCATAAACCATTAAACATCAAACATTTTCCGCGCGTAGCGCGGACATCGCATCTAGTGATGTTAATAATGCAAAGAAGATCAAAGCTTATATGGAGAAAGTCTACACGGGTACGTACGCTCCTCCTTTCTTAAACTTTTTTAAATAAGCATAAACTGATTTTGTAAAGTTGTTTTCACTACAATGTTTTTAAAAAAACTTTCAAACTTGGGGGAAAATTTCTATATTATTTGGTTGATAATGAAAACTTAATGTGTAATTTGTGAAAAGTATTAGGAGTTACATCCGGTCAGTGAGTTAGAGATTGTATATATCTAACATCCGGTTAGTGATTGTATATTTCTTTTGTGTTGGCACTTATGAGCATCTAGTTCTTCGTAATCAATCTCATAATTAAGCAATTTTCCCTCTTGTTTTTTTTTCTAAAACCAACATCACATTTGCTTTCTTGTTTTGTGTTTCTTACGTGCTTTTATTATGTTTTTGTTTCCTTTGATCCTTTTGCTTGTTTTAACTTTCTTCTTGTGTTTGTTGCTTTTATTGGATAAGAGACAAATCTACTAGTGGAAAAGCGAATGAAGTTAATAATATAAAGAGGATTAAAGCTTATATGGACAAGGTTGAGCTAGAGAGCATTCAAACATATGTGTTGATAGTCTGTGTTGGATGAGCATCTCTCATCCCCTCTGCTTCCGAGACCATCAACCATCTTCTTTAGCAAGATGTAAGCTATAACAATGCTCACTTAAAGATTACTTGCATGTTCTATCTATACATATAGAGAGTCTTTATTGAATATTCTCTGTTCTATCTATACTTATCAGTTTTTTCCTTTACAGATTGTCACTACTGCTGCTGAGCCTAAACTTCCTCCTACACATCCTATCAGATTGGGTTTGGCCTTGAACTTCTCTGTCCTCTCTACTACGAGATCATGAGCTCACCTGAAAGGTTTTAGAGATTGTTTAGTTACTAAAAAAACCTTAGAAGACTCAATATATTATCTGACCTTGCGGTGGGTGAATAAATAGTGAAGTGTAGAATGTAGAGTTCCTCTGTAAAAGTATCATTATTGTGTATGTTGTACTCTGTCTGCTTTGACCGTTTGTGTGTTTTGCATCATCCTGATGCATGTCTCAGACACTGTTTTTCTTGTTTGTAATTTGAAACTCATTACTGTCTTCTCCGCCCAATTGCTCTACTTTCATAATATCTGTTATGGATCCAAATATAAAGTGATAATAAAGTTTGCATTTCTTGAAATCTTCTGAAAATTTTACTCATTTAGCGATGTAACCGAAGCAAGCAGAGTCGTTTACTCCAAAAGAACATGTAAAAGAGAAAAATATGAATAATTTGTTGAATGATGATGATTATGGTGAAGGACTTTTTATATTTAAGCAAATGATGATGATATGAGAGGAAGTGGTTTCAAAGATTATAAGCATTTACAGATTAGACAAGGAATTATTAAGTTTTGAGTCTCCAATACACGTTTGCTTAAATAAAGATGGAAAGCTTTTTGCCTTCTAAAGTTCCTGCTACTGCTACGAAAAAGGCTGCCTCCTTTACACACTCCTCATCTTATTTTCAACAGCTTTTAGTCTTGTATATATAACCCTTCCAAAAATATTGAATTTTCGGTAAATGATCTATATACTGAAGTTTATACTCTTCATTTTAATTTAAATTTTTCAAACCACATTCTATATTTGAATTAATGTACTCTAAACTACCTTTCATGGTATATAAAAATCATTCTAATTTTTTAATATTTAGTTTACTAAAATTTCATATACTGCCTAGATTAGTGGAATTAGCATTATAAAATCTTCATTATCTAGAGAAA
>NC_079515.1:979462-1004254 GCF_000801105.2 Raphanus sativus | reverse complement strand
ACTTCCTCTCATATCATCATCATTTGCTTAAATATAAAAAGTCCTTCACCATAATCACCATCATTCAACAAATTATTCATATTTTTTTTCTTTACATGTTCTTTTGGAATAAACGACTCTGCTTGCTTCGGTTACATCACTAAATGAGTAAAATTTTCAGAAGATTTCAAGAAATGCAAACTTGATTACACCTTTATATTTTGGATCCATAACAGATATTATGAAAGTAGAGCAATTGGGTGGAGAGACAGTAATGAGTTTCAATTACAAACAAGAAAAACATTATTATTCATATTTTTCTCTTTTTACATGTTCTTTTGAATAAACGACTCTGCTTGCTTCGGTTACATCACTAAATGAGTAAAAATTTTCAGAAGATTTCAAGAAATGCAAACTTGATTATCACTTTATATTTGGATCCATAACAGATATTATGAAAGTAGAGCAATTGGGTGGAGAAGACAGTAATGAGTTTCAAATTACAAACAAGAAAAACAGTGTCTGAGACATGCATCAGGATGATGCAAAACACTCAAACGGTCAAAGCAGACAGAGTACAACATACAGAATAATGATACTTTTACAGAGGAACTCTACATTCTACACTTCACTATTTATTCACCACCGCAAGGTCAGATAATATATTGAGTCTTCTAAGGTTTTTTTTAGTAACTAAACAACCTCTAAAACCTTTCAGGTGAGCTCATGATCTCGTAGTAGAGAGGACAGAGAAGTTCAAGGCCAACCCCAATCTGATTAGGATGTGTATGAGGAAGTTTAGGCTCAGCAGCAGTAGTGACAATCTGTAAAGGAAAAAACTGATAAGTATAGATTAGAACAGAGAATATTCAATAAAGACTCTCTATATGTATAGATAGAACATGCAAGTAATCTTTAAGTGAGCATTGGAATTGCGAGTCTACTCGTCTTGCTAAAGAAGATGGTTGATGGTCTCGGAAGCAGAGGGGATGAGAGATGCTCATCCAACACAGACTATCAACACATATGTTTGAATGCTCTCTAGCTCAACCTTGTCCATATAAGCTTTGATCCTCTTTATATTATTAACTTCATTCGCTTTTCCACTAGTAGATTTGTCTCTTATCCAATAAAAGCAACAAACACAAGAAGAAAGTTAAAACAAGCAAAAGGATCAAAGGAAACAAAAACATAATAAAAGCACGTAAGAAACACAAAACAAGAAAGCAAATGTGATGTTGGTTTTAGAAAAAAAAACAAGAGGGAAAAATTGCTTAATTAGGAGATTGATTACGAAGAACTAGATGCTCATAAGTGCCAAGACAAAAGAAATATACAATCACTAACCGGATGTTAGAAATATACAATCTCTAACTCACTGACCGGATGTAACTCCTAATACTTTTCACAAATTACACATTAAGTTTTCATTATCAACCAAATAATATAGAAATTTTCCCCCAAGTTTGAAAGTTTTTTTTAGACATTGTAGTGAAAACAACTTTACAAAATCAGTTTATGCTTATTTTAAAAAGTTTAAGAAAGAGGAGCGTACGTATCCGTGTAGACTTTGTCCATATAAGCTTTGACCTTCTTTGCATTATTAACATCGTTCGCCTTCTCACTAGCAGATTTGTCTCTTAGCCAATAAAAGAAAACAAACACAAGAAGAAGTTAAAACAAGCAAAAGGATCAAAGGAAACAAAAACATAAAAGCAAGTAAGAAAGAATCTACGCACAAAACAAGAGGGAAAATTGCTTCATTATGAGATTGATTACGAAGAACTAAATGCTCATAAGTGCCAAGACAAAAGAAATATACAATCACTAACCGGATGTGTTAGAAATATACAATCTCTAACTATCACTGACCGGATGTAACTCCTAAATACTTTTCACAAATTACACATTAAGTTTCCATTATCAACCAAATAATATAGAAATTTTCCCCCAAGTTTGAAAGTTTTTTTTTTTAAAATTGCAGTGAAAAACAAACTTTACAAATCAGTTCATGGTTAGTAAAAAAAATATTGTTTGTATTTAAAAAAGTTCAAGAAAAGAGAAACGTACCCGTCCTTGTAGACTCTGTTTCCATGAAAATCGGCTCCTTTCAAGCAACTCTTTAATCCCGACGACTGGAGTTAGTTTTCACTGCTGTATACAACATTGAGCCGTACGAACTCTTCTCTAGAAACTGAAGCACTCCATCTCCGGCTAAATCTTTTCTTTGCCGCAAGTAATTGGAGAATAATCTGAAGAAGGAAGAGAAATGAAATAATTGATTCGTCCTCTCTGATAACAAATATAAATAGACCCCAGTTTGCTTTTTTGCAGCACTCCCAATGTCCATTTTTGCAACACTCCCAACACAATGCCGTTGCTTCCCACAACCCAAATAATACTAGCCGTTGCGCTAACATAAACAATATTATTTTTATTGAACTTTACTTTTAGTGGACCGAAGTAATTTATTATATTTACTCACTGTAAAAATGTTGAAACATTTCACCTTCCACTTTATCCTACTTGTATTTACGTTTCACCATTAAAAAATCTAAAACAAAAATTCGATTTTAAAAAGGCTATGATGTTATTAAAGTCTAAAAACATTGGAGTTGGAAAAAGTTGTTCTTCACATTAAAACCTGAGTTATCTCGGATTGTTAATATAAGATTAGCCTCTCCTTTTAGTCATTTAGTTCTTTCACCTTTAATAGTTCTTTGGTTACCTGAACGGTGCAAGGCACTAGATAGAGCAGTGCAGGTTGACCGTGTCCGTTCATAATATATAAGCCCCAGTATGTTAAGCATAGTCCAAGTCCGTAACCAAACATCAACCACGGGAAGTAGCCTTTCACTACTCCTTTGTTGTTTTCCCTGTCATATCTGAGAGAGAGCGACTCAAATGGGTTCAACATTAAATAAGGACAGTGTTCGAATCATTATGATTAGTAGCTGCATGAGAGGGTTAAACCCACAAGAGGGTTATGCATCACTAAATAAACTTTACTATTGTCTCGATTAAGTAATTCACAGAACGAACATGATTTCAAATAGAAAGAGGATGTGATGAGAAAGATAATTGCATGGATAATGGTGATCATGTTTTGTGATACCACACAATCAGAAGTACCACATTCTGCAAACTCAAACGTATATTTATTTACTAAGTTATTCTCTTGCTTTTTGAGTCATGATTAGTAAAGTACTCCCTCCGTTTCATAATACTTGATGTTTTATCTTCATGCATAAAGATTAAGAAAAACTACATTTCTCTAAAAAGTTATTTTAAATATATAATTTTTAAAATCAATTAATCAATAATAAAAAAGACTGTAAAATCTAATTGGTTGAACAGTTTCCAATAAAGTTAAAGTTAACCTTAAAATCTCAAAACTTCATGTAATTTGAAACAAAATAATCTTTCTAAAACATCAACTATATTGAAACGGAGGTAGTATAAAATAAAATGTAAAGTTCTTGTTTGTGTGTGAGGGGATAATCCGACAACGTGTAGAATGTTGTGATGTTTTATTTAAGAAATTAAAGCTCTAATAGCTTATACCATAATGCTTTTACTTTAATCAAGAACTTACTTATTTTTCATATTCATATACTTTAATTATTCGATTGATGAGTAGATCATCTTAAAGAGTAAACACAATACAACTGGTGGGTCCTTAACTTTAGTTGTAAATTTGCTATTGTAATGATTACAGAATGTAACATTTCTTAATTAATTTTAACATGAATGCATTTGCATTCCGATTTTCTACCTGTTATACGAAATATTGAAAAAGATATATCGTGACTTTTAGTTAACATATTTCAAAGTAAAAACTTAACTTTGTAGTTTTCTATTAGTCAGAAAAAACTTTGTAGTTTTCTATTACAAAAATGATTCATGCAAAAACGTGCTATACACTACAGTGTATCCATAATTAGTCAATACCTAATTTTATTTTCATCGGTCAACACCTAATTCATCTACTAGGCTTATTTAAATGATATACACGACTGATAATTGATGCAGCGCCAATGATAACCAGCCTACTAAATTTTCTTTTGATAGTAATTGTAAGATAAAATTCATCTACCTTCTCCAATCTCCTTATCCATTTTTTCCCAGTCTCCATACCAAATTCACACTAACTATTTATGTGAAAACCGACCATCTATAGGTAATCCACGCTGCTAATATGTTAACAAAATGATAAATAATTTATTCACAATTCATAATTTCTTGATAATTACACAATTCACATTTTTGAAAGTAAAATTGTAATAATACACTACGAAGATGTTCACATTATATTATTTGATATTTTAACAAGCAACTTCGAGGAAAAACTTCAAAATTAAAACAATTCAAAACGTTTTTCTTCTGCCACCTTGCTTTGCCGACCGTGACAGATTTGACGTTGCCAGTTTTTTTCCTTGTACATAGTAAAGAATAAAAATAATAACACTACAAAGCCATTAATGTAATGAGATCTTTTTTTGAAACAAAAATGTAATGAGATCTTATGTGATTTACTTACCATATAAAAATAAAATGAATTGGACCTCGTGTTCCCTTAATTATCACCCTATAAAATAAGCCATCATTTCGACGGACACCGCTAATTCGTAAAGAGAGAGAAAACAATCATATTGTTCATCAAGAAATAAAAGATAATGGTGGAGGAGACCAGCTCAGGCGGTAGCTCATCAGCTTCTCCGATCAAAACCATCGTCGTTTTGGTACAAGAGAACAGGTCTTTCGATCACATGTTAGGTTGGTTTAAGGAACTGAACCCGGAAATCGATGGAGTATCGGAATCTGAACCAAGATCCAACCCGGTGTCCACGTCAGACCCGAACTCTGCTCAAGTCTTCTTCGGCAAAGAGTCTCAAAACATTGATCCTGACCCTGGTCACTCCTTCCAGGTATACCTCCGGTTTAGATTTAAAGTCCTTGGTCGGAGAAATTATATTATTTAAACTGGTATAAGGCTCGGTTTATGTTGTTTGGTGGTTTAGTCTCTCTTACTCTGACTATAATTTCGTAATGTCTTTATTTATTGGTTCTCTTTCGGTTTTCATCCCGAAGCAAAACCAAATAACCAAAAAAAAAATCGGTTCCTTTTGGTTTACTAAACCGGTCGTTGATTCATATTTTCTTGATTTTTCAGGCGATCTACGAGCAGGTTTTCGGGAAACCTTTTAGTGACGAGAGCCCATACCCGGCTCCGACAATGAACGGGTTCGTACAAAACGCAGAGGCCATCACACCAGGTATGTCGGAGAAAGTAGTCATGCAAGGGTTTCCGCCTGAGAGGCTTCCCGTGTTCAAGGAGCTAGTTCAAGAATTCGCCGTATGCGATCGGTGGTTCTCGTCGTTGCCGTCGTCGACGCAACCTAACCGTCTCTACGTCCACTCGGCGACATCAAACGGTGCGTTTAGCAACGATACCAACACACTGGTACGTGGGTTCCCTCAGAAGACAGTGTTCGAATCACTTGAAGAGAGTGGATTCACGTTTGGGATTTACTACCAATCTTTTCCTAATTGCCTCTTTTACAGGTAAGATATATTCCACTGTTTTAAAAAAAAAATATAGACGTAAAAGTCAAAGCTACGAGCTATGATTGTAGGATAAATAGTATTATAAAGAAGAAGACAAAAATGATAATGATGAACCGATGCATAGTACTGACACCTAGATTGCAATATATCTACTTGAAATATATATTGAAAAAGAATTCAAATTCTTGATGATTGAATTAACCTTTTCAAAAAGTAAATGTTTAATATAATGATCAAAGTACTAACCACCAAGTGCTTTAGGAAAAGGCAACATGTTTGGAATTTTTCGATTTGTGTCTATATAAAATGGAGTTTCTAGTAATTATATTTTAGAGTAAATTACAAAACTCCAAAAACAAACATTCAACAGTATAAAATAATAATTCACATTTTCGTACTGTTGCTAGAAATAATTTGATTAAGACGGATCACAAATCTTGATTTTTCAAACTTATCGGATCACTGCATCAGAGATTCGATTTTTGTGAAAATAAATTAAATAATAAATCATTGAGTTTTGCATGTGTCCAAGGAATAAGCTGTTTCTTGGGTCCATTTGGTAATTTTTAATACTCACTAAAAATGATTGGTTATGTAAATATGAGAATCCACTAATCTAAATTAATTCAATTAGGAACATGAGGAAGCTGAAGTACGTGGACAACTTTCATCAATACCACTTAAGCTTCAAGAGACACTGCAAAGAAGGGAAGCTTCCAAACTATGTGGTGATCGAACCGAGATACTTCAAAATTCTGTCTGCTCCGGCCAACGATGATCACCCCAAAAACGACGTTGCTGAGGGCCAAAACCTAGTCAAGGAGATCTACGAAGCCTTGAGAGCTAGCCCTCAGTGGAACGAGATTCTCTTCGTTGTTGTTTATGATGAGCATGGTGGTTACTATGACCATGTTCCTACTCCAGTCACTGGTGTTCCAAATCCTGATGGTCTTGTTGGAGGTCCGCCTTTTAACTTTAAATTTGACCGGCTCGGTGTTAGGGTTCCTGCATTGCTGATCTCACCTTGGATCGAACCTGGAACCGGTACGTATGTTTTTAATTGGAACCGCCTTATGTTATCTTAGTCTTAGCTGTATTGTCATGTTGGTCCAAACCGGTTATTGATTTTGGTACGGTTTCATAACCCCACATTTTGTAGTGTTGCACGAGCCAAACGGACCAGAGCCAACGTCACAGTTTGAGCATTCATCGATTCCAGCTACACTGAAAAAGATATTCAACCTCAAGAGTTTTCTTACAAAGCGTGACGAATGGGCCGGAACGTTTGATGCTGTCATCAACCGAACCAGCCCAAGAACCGACTGCCCTGGTAAACTATATGTTACTAGTCGATCATGGTCCATAGGTTCATTACGTAATACTTTTTTCTCTCGATTCTTTCAGTCACATTACCTGAGTTTACAAGGGCAAGAGCCCTAGACATTGGAACACAAGAAGAAGATGAAGATCTCACGGATTTTCAGATCGAGTTGATACAAGCAGCGGCTGTTATAAGAGGTGATCATATCAAAGACATTTACCCGTTGAAACTAGTGGACAACATGAAAGTTTCAGATGCGGCTAAGTACGTAGAAGAAGCTTTCACTAAGTTCTATGGTGAGTCCAAGAAGGCTAAAGAGGTAGGTCGTGATGAACATGAGATCGTCGATCTTTCTCATGGAACTACTCGTCACTCGAGTCCAAAATCTTTTATTCAGAAGTTTTTCTCTTGCTTGATTTGTGATAATTGAACCAAAGCGTTACTATATTCTTCCGAGACTTGTGTGGTGTTTTAATTTTCTGGATTTGATGTGAGGACCGTATGAACTATCGTTTTTAGTTTTTTTTTTTTTACAAATGTGTCATGTGTGTTTGTCTATTCAATATTTTTCTATTTATGTACCACATTCTAACTTGATTTTATCTAAGGTTTTTCAATCCGGATTTCATTCTTTTTTTTTATTTTCGGTATTTTGGTTTATAGGAGTTAGCTATCATGATCATATCGAATTGGTTTATATACTATCAGGTTTCGGTTTATATATTAATCATATTCATATATGATCCTTAAAGATAACATTATTCATTAGGTTTATATGATATTTACCAAATCCATACCACTTTTTTATTTTGGTCAAGTTGTAATTGGTTCGATTTTACCGGATCGAACACTAGTACATAGTTTCAGCATACAGAGACAGCCAAGATAGAGAAAAAGTCTTAAATAGAGCAAAAGTCAGAGACAGAGGATTTGCCAAAACAGAGAAAGAACAGAACAAAAGTAAAATTATAACAGAACACGAACAGAGAGTGAGGTTGTTATTTGTAGTGATGATAAGTCTTCTTCCTCTTCTTGATGTGGCAATTGCAAGCATCCACTGTCAAAGAAGTCATACAACCAAACTTCCTCTTCACTTCTCTCCACACACTTATCTTCTTCTCTTCCAGCTTGTTCTTCACGCAATGAACAACACATTCAACATTCTCAATCTCTCTGTCCTTCTTGTAATCAGATTCAATGTCAAGCCTCAGCAACTTCGTATTCATATCCTCAATGTCAGCATCATCTTTCTCCTCTACACTTTTCATATCTCTAGCCACCTTATCCTGAATCTGCTTCTGAGCAAAGAACAAAACTTTCACAACGATTCTCAACGGAAGCTTCTCATTCTTCGAAGCATGTTCAGAAGCCTCTGGTGAAAGCTTCTTACAGTTAAGAACTCTACAAGCATCCATCTTCTCAGTTTCAGTCAGATCTCTATGCCTCTCCAAGAACACATTAACCGCTCTGTAGATTTCGTCTGAGTATCTCAAAACATCACAAGACGCAGCAACTGTTATTTCTCCTAACGCCTTGAACGTTTCCACACTTAAACAAGCATCACTCGCTGCCGCCTCCAATAGAAACTCTTCGAGCATTCTCGCTACACTCACGAACCTTGAAACGTCAGAGACGCTGTAGTTACTGTAAAAGCTCTTGAGAATGGTTTTCAAGAGGTTGATGTCATAAGCTCCCACTCCCACTTTGCTTGGTAATAGAATCAGAAGATCTTTTGATGTAGCCATGTCGAGCTGTCTGCTTATCCTAACTTCAAACCCTTTTCGACAATCAGAGGAAGCATCGAAAAACATCGATTCTTTAAGAGATTTGAACAAGAATCCACAGGAGATAGCTCCTCTTTGGTGAGGCAAAAGCCTCTCAACAGCTTCAAGAACTTGCCTCTTGTTTCTCGCAACGCTTTCATCTCCAGAATCTCTCTCGAAAACATATCTTTTCGCGTAATTGCAGACCGATGCCACGAGGTTTTCTACAGAGACATTGTGCTTACTAGATTCCTGGATCAATGGTTCATATAACCTAAGAGGTAACGTGGTAAGATCATCAAGCAATATAGGATCTTTGAGAGCCTTTTCGAGAAGGGAATCTAAGAAGACTTCAGTGAGTCCAACATCAGCTATCTTGTCAAGAATCTTGTCGCTGCAGACAGCAAGAGCTTTCACAGTCTCTTTCCAGCTTATAAGAACTCGTTGTTCCAAGAATGTTGCTGCCTTGTTCAACAAGTTATTAGAGCTGTGATCATCGTTCATCTCTAGGGAATAAGCAGTGCAGAGAACAGAGACTATGTTTTCAGATGATAAATGGATCTTGTAGCCATAGCAGAAGCTAACCACGAGGAAGAACGCTGTCGGGTCCACGTCGATGTCTCTGAGGATCCAGCGCAGTTCATCGATCTTGTTACACTCGAGTAATGTTGTCACTTTAGCAGACTTCTTAGCCAAAGTTTCCTAAACAAACATCAAAAAACCTATAAATAAAAAGAAAACCCTCTGGGAAAACGAGTGCAGAAAGCTTACTTTGTGAAGATGAAACGGGACTCCTTTCAAGTAGAGTTCAAGATCTGGTGGCTTTGAGTTTCTACAGATGATGAACATTAGAGCTAATAATATTTTCTAGAGTTAATTGTAAAACTAATCTGATATAAAGAGAATAAGAGTTTTACCGGGTCAATGATGGGTTCTTATTTGACATTTTCGTAGAGGCTAAGAGATTGTTAATGTTTGCAAATACTGGACTGTGACTGTAACTTGTCGTCGAAGGAACAGAAGCTTGTTGCTCACGGGTTATGTAACCATGGAGAAAAAAATAGAGAACAGGGTGAGAAAAGCGTTCTTCAGTACTGAAGATTAAGTCAAAAGCTATAAAAGAAAGAAGAAAAAGAGACGTTAGGAGAAAAAGTATGGTTCATGCTGATATGTAGGAAGTATTGTTAAGATATTGTGGGATTTTTCTCAGTGAAAAACGTCAACTCCTAGTAAGTTGTTTTATTCCTTAGCGATATTTCTGGTTAAATATGCGATTAATTCTTATTAAGAGTACTTTTCTTGATCAAGTCTTCACTTCATATTTCGATCCATGAAGTTTATTTATTTGCTAGTTTCTTTCTTTTTTTCTTTTTATCATGCTTTATAGTTTCACTATGAGTCTATGACACGTTGTACTTTAGAGAGGCAAATCATTTGTCAATGGGATCTTTCTGACCTTTAAAAGAAATGAAGAACCAATGTTTAATGTATTGTGATGTAATCAGTGGCGGACCCAGCTTAAGTTTTAAGGGGGTTCAATATATAACTTAATAAAAAAATTGTAATGTGAGATGGGTTCAAGAAGGATCGAATCCAGATTTATGGGGTGTCAACAGGGGTAATTAACCATCAGAGCCACATAATTTTCATGTCATCCAAGCCCAAATAAAATTATGTTAACATTTATGGGGTGTCATATGACCCCCCTATTTCCTTAATGGGTCCGCCACTGGATGTAATCATGTAACCAATTAACTTTTAAGAACCTCTTTATGATTTGCAGATTCACCCACATGACAGACAAGTACCGGTACTCATTATCCTTTTATAGATGAATGAATACAGTCAATCATGTGCATATATTACGTTTAGATGTTAAAACTTAGTTGAGCAGTGATATTGTTTTCATTTGAATAGAAATTATCACTTACTTTTGTGTGTTTATGACTATAAAATAGCACAAAACATGCTAAAAAGATAAAAGAAATCATTCTTTCCCAACTGGGAAATAAATAAATAGAAACACATTTTCTAAAAAAGTCAATCAACTAACATTACCGGTAACATAATACCAGTACCTAACCTAATACAGCAGCCAACAAAAAAGTACCAAACCAACATATTTTAAAATGTGCATTATTTTGTTTATGTGTGTTTATATATTATGTGGTTAATACACTGTCTTGTGTGTTTAAGTCTATCCTCAGAAAAGTCTCAAACCATGGACTATCACGTGTCTTTGCCACCATCCACCACCACATGTCTCTCCTTTAAGGTGCATCGCCGGCAGCCTGAGCTGGTCACTCCGGCTAAGCCAACGCCACTAGAGCTCAAGCCTCTTTCCGACATAGACGACCAACAAGGATTAAGATTTCAAATTCCTGTTATCTTCTTCTATAGACCAAACCTTACAAGTAATCTTGATCCGGTCCAAGTGATCAAGACAGCTCTCGCGCAGACGCTGGTTTACTATTACCCGTTCGCTGGTAGGCTCCGGGAAGGTCCTAACCGAAAACTTTCGGTGGACTGTACCGGAGAAGGCGTTTTGTTCATTGAAGCCGACGCTGACGTTACGTTTGCTGAGTTGGAGGAAGCTGATGCTCTTCTTCCTCCTTTCCCTTGCTTAGAAGAGCTTCTCTTTGACGTGGAAGGGTCCAGTGAGTTACTTAACACTCCGTTGCTTCTCGTTCAGGTATATAAAACATGATGAATATATTTTTTCTAGAGTCCTTAATATCAGACCTTCGGCAAAGGGAAATTTCACCTATGTGAAAGTCATATGAATGTTAATTTTTTTATTAGAAACTCTCAAATAATTATACTAATATTCTCTCCATTCATTCATGATGTTACATGTTTTAGAAATTTTTTTTTGTTAAAAATACATTTCTCTTTTATATTTTCAATGTATTTTATGAATAATTATAAACTTTGTGTTACAAGAAAAGAAGAAATTTATAAACTTTGTGTTACAAGAAAAGAAGAAAATTATAAACTTACGAAAAAATGTTCTAAAATTGTAAGAAAAAAACAACTACAGAAAAAAATGCATTTGTATATGAAATTTAGTATGTTTTATTAATATAGTGAAAAATCTGTTTTAGTATCGATTGATGACAGATTCGTGTTCATAGAATCTTAATGCAAATGTCTTACTGTTTTCACAAGTAAGCTGTGTTACAAAAAAAAAGTAAGCTGACTCTAAAAGCCTCCTCATGCGTGTAGGTCACGCGGCTTAAGTGCGGTGGATTCATCTTTGCCCTCCGTTTCAACCACACCATGACCGATGGAGCAGGCCTGTCCCTCTTTCTAAAATCACTATGCGAGTTGGCATGTGGGTTACACGCGCCGTCGGTTCCACCAGTGTGGGAACGAGAGTCGCTGATTGCGAGTACCTCTGCGCTTGTGACACATACGCACCGCGAATATGACGATAAGGTGGAACCTGAAGCGGTAGTTGTCGGAGACTTTTTAGTTAGTAGATCTTTCTTTTTTGGTCCGGACGAGATCGCCGCTATAAGGAGACTCCTCCCGACCGATCTCCACAACACCACTTTTGAAGCGATGACATCGTTTTTGTGGCGTTGTCGGACGGTTGCACTGAGTCCCGACCCCAACACCGAGATGAGAATGACATGCATCGTCAATTCACGTTCCAAACTTAGCAACCCGCCTATACCATCCGGTTACTACGGTAACGTTTTTGCCATTCCAGTGGCGATAGCTACTGCAAAAGATCTGATGGAGAAGCCGCTTGAGTTTCCTCTGAGGTTGATACAAGAGGCAAAGAAGAGCGTGACAGAGGACTACATACGGTCGATGACGGCATTAATGGCAACCAGAGGGAGGCCTATGTTTGTGGCAGCTGGGAACTATATAGTGTCGGATTTGAGACATTTTGATTTAGGAAAAGTTGATTTCGGGCCGTGGGGTAAACCTGTGTACGGTGGTACCGCTAAGGCTGGTATCGCAGTGTTTCCAGGAGTGAGCTTCTACGTGCCGTTTAAGAATAGAAAAGGTGTGAGCGGAACCGTTGTGGCAATTAGCTTGCCGGTGCCAGCGATGGAGAAGTTTGTAGAAGAGCTTGACGGTGTGTTATACAAGTGTCTTAACGGACGCTTGTAAAAAAAAACATGCGTTCGAAATTAAGTAAATTATCGTTATGTCTTCGCTCTTAGAGCCATTTGATATACATTATCAGTTATGTATTTATTATCATGCCATATTGCCATGCATATATAGTAAAATTGTCACATCATTAGCCCTATATATAGGCAACGTAGACTCCGTGTTCTTTCCCTACCTTGGAATATTTAGTAGTATCATTCTTCGATTATCTGTTTATTCTATTGGAGAGTATATCCTAAGTCCTAAGCTCGAGCAGCCCAACAATTGAGGGGATTAACATAACGTAAGGAAGTTGTCACAAGTTATCAATTATTTGACGGGATGAGGTAGCTCTACTGGTTAGAGCTTTGGAGGCCAATTGTCATGCTTCCGGGTTCGACGTCAGTCGGAGGCGAACTGCTTCTTCCATGTCACTATTAGTGGTACTGGGCCTCGGCCCAGGTTAATGCCCTCCCAGATGAAGTGGACCGCTGCCTGACCGGGTCCAGGGAATGATCCGCTAAGCGGGGAACCCTGGATTATCAAAAAAAAAGTTATCAATTATTTTTGGTATATTGGCAAAACATTATTCATAGTGGCTCCTATTGGTTCTGAGCTCAGGGGGATAGAATAGTGAGTCCGTGATATTCTCATTGTAACGTTTCTCTTAAAACTGTCTTGGATCTAAATAATAAATATGCTCATGACAGACTATCCGACTTTGTGGGTCTATCCACTGTTGGCCTATCTACACCAATGTTTGAAACATTCTTTTCAACGATTAATATATATGATAAATATAAATGGAAAATAATTTAATGAAAAAGGCAAGCCAGCTAAATGAATGCTAAAACTCTGGAATCGTTACAGGTAGATTCCAAAGAACAAAAGACCATAAGCAGAAGTGTTCACGTTATTCGAGGCCACTTGTCCAATTTCCTTCCACTTCTATTCGAATAGTTGTTGTTGTTGTCAAACGAAAGGTCAATACTAGTTTATACTTGATTGCACTTTAGAATATACAGTCACAGAATAAGATATACTTCATTCAGGACAGAGTTCAAAAGCTCACAAAGTTGAGGGTTTTCTATTTATTTTTTTTAAAAAATTTACAGAACTTATTCATCTTTCATGTAATTAGTCAGTATGAGAATATTAAAACAAGTAATAAACCTTTATTGTTTTTTTTGAAAATAAAAAAATAAAAAAAATAAACCTTTATTGTTGGCTCCAGATAAGTATACTCTTGAGTATAAACAAAACTTTGAGTAAGAAAACGTGAAGTATTTGCTAAATTTGCATGTCATATGCATGAACAGATACCAAAAACACATGCATATATATATGTATTTTCTTGTTTTGCCCGTTTTAATGTTTTTCGATTATCCCACTCTACCAAATGATAAAGTGACAACACATTGTACGAAGAGTTTAGAAGATTCCAAGAGGAAAAAAATAACTATCTATTTCAAAAGTCATGCGGTCCTCCGTCTAGAAATTTTTTTTAAAAAGAAAATTTGAATCAATTTCCCTTACACACGACTTCAAATTCAAGATAGGCTCACAGGAGAAGGGAAAGAAAGGAGTACGTGTTTCTAACGTTCATGAAATTTCAGCCACAGGCCCACATGTAAAACATATCGAAACGAATATCTATGCATATTTAGAAAAAATAAAAGAAATATCTTTACTATTTCCCTTCTCAAGCATTAATTTGAAAGCGAAATGGTGATCATCAACTCATCATCGCTTTCTCCTTCTCAATCTTCTTCTCCCTTTGGACACATTCCCGCCGAGCCGACCTCGTTTTCTAGTGATCCGAATTATATGCAGTCCGGCCCACTTTTACTGATATTTTAAAAAAGCCCGGTAAAGATCCAACTTGATTTAACAGACATGAGACAAGTAGGTTAGTATACAGATGATTAGTAAGCCCAATGGACCTTTTCATAACTTTAAACAGTTGTCTCTAGTGGGCCCAGCGATTTGTAAATAAAAAATGATTAAGGGAGTTCTTAGAGCATCACTGTGGATGGTATTTACCAAATCTCTAAGAATAAAAATAATAAAAAATGATAAAAAGGAGAGAGGGAAGAAAAAGCAGAGAAACTGATGTGGGGAATAGATGTTGAACAAACAAAAATAGATCAGTTCCCACATAACACAAATATCGGTTCATCTAATGTATTAAATGAATGGATACAGTTTTTTTCGACCAAAAAAAAAGAATACAGTTATTTCAAACACAAAACACGTTTTTACAAGAAAGCCAATCAACTATCTTTCTAAGCCGAGACATTAACGCCTATCGGTAAACATATATATCGCCAACCAATAAAAAATACAAAAAACTCTAATTAACATACGTTTAAAATATTATGTTTGCGCATTTGTATATCTAATCTATTAAAATAGAGTTTTAGTTTTTATCTACGGTTAAAAGTTGTGATTTAAAATTGGACATTTTCTAAAAAGTTACATGTAATATTATATAGATGCTATTTAATAAAATAACTGATGATATATTTAAATCATACCACCATCGGATAATAGAACAAACCAATGTTATGAATGTAGCTAATGGGCTAATTTCATAGACGAGAAATATTATTAGTTTGCAAATTATTGGGTCATACAAGTTTATAAATTATTTTTGATCTTAACAAACACATTTAAATAGTATTGATATTTAATTTAATTGATATAATAATTTCTTAATAAATAAAATACATTATTGGATTGAAAATTTACCAATAATTTTATTTTAATAGAATAAATACACAAATATGATTATAAAAACTAAATATGATTACAAAAACAATACAAATATGAAAGATAAATTTTTAAAACAAAAAATATATCCACCTATTTGAAAAGGCGGGTCAAAATCTAGTAAGGTGGTTAAAACAATGTCTTATGTTAAGTCTATCCTCAAAAAGTCTCAAACAAACCATGGACTATCAATTGTCTTTGCCACTATCCACCACCACATGTCTCTCGTTCAAGGTGCATCGCCGGAAGCCTGAGCTGGTTACTCCGGCTAAGCCAACACCAAGAGAGCTCAAGCCTCTCTCCGACATAGACGACCAACAAGGACTGAGATTTCAAATTCCCTTTATCTTTTTCTATAGACCTAACCTTACATGTACTCTTGATCAGGTCCAAGTGATCCGGACAGCTCTCGGACAGACGCTGGTTTACTATTACCCGTTCGCTGGTAGGCTCCGGGAAGGTCCAAACCGGAAACTTTGGGTGGACTGTACTGGAGAAGGCGCTTAATTTGTTCATTGAAGCTGACGCTGACGTTACGTTTGCTGAGGTTGGAGGAAGCTGATGCTCTTCTTCCTCCTTTCCCTTGCTTAGAAGAGCTTCTCTTTGACGTGGAAGGTTCGAGTGCTTTGCTTAACACTCCGTTGCTTCTCGCTCAGGTACATCAAACGTGATGATATTTTTTTGTCTTTTCAATTATTATTGTTTTCACAAGTAACTAAGAGGGACCTGTTGGATCAAGAATTGGAGAAGATTTGAATATATACTAACATTCAGAGTTGTAATGTTAATTTTAAAATAATATTTTTAATTCTTTAATAATGATATTTTGATTATTTATTATTTTAATTACTAAAAATGTTTGCTTCCGTGCAGGTCACGCGGGTCAAGTGCGGTGAATTCATCTTTGCCCTCCGTGTCAACCACACCATGACCGACGGAGCCGGTCTGTCCCCCTTTCTGAAATCACTCTGCGAGTTGGCGTGTGGGTTACACGCGCCATCGGTTCCACCAGTGTGGGACAGCTGCTGATTGCGAGGGCATATCCCCATGTGACACATACTCACCACGAGTATGACGAAGATAACGTGGAACCTGAACTGGTGGCTGTCGGAGACGTTTTAGTTACAAAGTCTTTCTTTTTTGGTCCGGATGAGATAGCCGCTATAAGGAGACTCCTCCCGCACGGTCTCCACAGCACCACTTTTGATGCGCTGACATCGTTTTTGTGGCGTTGTAGGACGGTTGCAATGAGTCCTTACCCCAACACCGAAATGCGAATGACATGCATCATCAATGCTCGTTCCAAACTTAGAAACCCACCGATACCGTCCCGGTTACTATGAAAACGTTTTTGCAATTCCTGTGGCAATAGCCACCACAAAAGATCTGATGGAGAAACCGCTCGAGTTTCCTCTGAGGTTGATACAAGAGGCGAAGTCTAGCGTGACAGAGGACTACATACGGTCAGTTGCGGAACTGATGGCAACCAAAGACGGACCTAAGTTTGTGACAGCTGAAAACTACATAGTGTCGGATTTGAGACGTTTTGATATAGGCAAAGTTGATTTCGGGCCTTGGGGTGAACCCGTGTACGGTGGAACCGCTAAGGCCGGTATCGCCACGTTTCCAGGAGTGAGCTTCTACGTGCCTTTTAAGAATAAAAAAAGGTGAGAATGGAACCGTTGTGGCAATTAGCTTACCGGCGCTAGCGATGGAGAAGTTCGTAGAAGAGCTCAACGGTGTGTTCATGGCCGGATCCTCTGCTAAGTTCAAAAAGACAATTGTCTTGAAATCTAAATTTTAAAGAAATAATAATGAAATGGCCCTTGAATTATAAAAATCAAATAAGAGTCCCAGGTTTTAATGGTTGGGCTCGGTCATGGGTGTGTTAACATGTGCGGGTGCATCCGTAAGTTTATCGTCTTTATGTCTCTGCATAGAGAGCTGATAAGTTGATATACATTCAGTGATGTTAACATTAGTATGCCATGCATAATAAAATTGGCACATCAAATTTTATGTGTATTTTCTTGTCGCATATCTAACAAAGTAATTGCATTGGATCAATCAAATTTTATTGTCTTTTGTAACGCTTCTCTTAATGAATTCACCAATATTTTCCCATTATCAATCATTTTAGTATGTGGGCAAGACATTATTCATACCGGCTCCAGTTAGTTTTAACCCCGTGGGATAGGAGCGTGAGTCCATGACACTCTCAAAAAGTTATGTTCTATATAGATGTCCCAGTTTGGTTATTTATCTTTGATATAAATAATACACTTGCTCACCAAAAATAACACTCTGTGACTCTCATTTGGGAAAAGGTTTATTATAACCCAATCAATTCATGTTGTGTTTTACGATCCAGGCAATTGATCTGTTTTAACTACGTCTGGTTATATATAATTCCCATTTTCTATCTGAATTCGTTTTTGTAACATGATAAACTATTTTGACTATAATCAACCGGTAAATCGAGACAAGTAAGCATATAAAATAATACAATGGTAAATAAGGTTTGATTTGTTAAGTCAAACTACGTTGTTTTGTCTCTTAACACATCGTTTTTAACTTGGACATTAAATCAAAGATTTTAGGGTTCAACAAAACATGGACCCTAAAATCTCAACTTCTTGAGGATGATTGGAAGATAATCGAGTGTTAGTATTATATCTTGCAAATTACAAGTCAAATCAACACTAGTTGAGTTTCATCAGTTCTCTTGCAAATTTTAATTCAAAATCAAATTAACAAAATATTTTAAACCACAAACCAAAACCAACCACTTTAGATACTAAGTTACATCAAACGCCTTAAAATGGAAAAGCATGCGCCATGTGACTTCAAACGCATCAGCGAATATCATTTTCTATCAAGCTGCGACTGGGACCATACAACAATGCCCAACACCCTTTTCTCTTCTTATATTCCAAAAGGATCTTTTCGGTTTCAAAAACGATACCACTATCCCAAAAAAAAATCCTTTATTAATTATGCATGCTGTCTGCTGATGTGTCTACATTACATATGTATATAAACTGCAGAAAGAAAATAATATGAATCTTTTTTTTTTTTGATCAAAGAAAATAATATGAATCTAATCAGTGAAAGTAACCCTTATGTTGTCCACGTCTCGTAGGCTGTTTTCCTCTACGTGGCACATAACATGTTGCTCATGTGTCCACCTCATAAGCTGTAGTTTTATCTCAATGAACTAACTAATACAGAAAACAAATATATCTTGTCATTATGATTCGAATAAGATTCACATCGTCATAAAAGATGGGAGGATACCATCTTTCGGACTTGTACTCGTCTTATAGACCGGTTTATAATTGATTATCTACTGAAATATGAGCTTTGTTAGATCATTAAAAATCTGTGTTATGACATGAAACCTGCTGAAAACAGAAACTTGTTTTCTCTTTTTTTTTCTAATTACTATGGATGTTTTCTTTAAATCCAAAAAACATAGGATTCTTACTTCAATGTATAGTGGAACTTAATGACACCATCATGTTGGCTACGAATTTAAAGCTTTGCTGACTTGCAGTGTGTTTTTTTTTTTTTTTTTTTTGTAACGGCTGACTTGCAGTGTGTAGATCATAAGTTCAGATGATTTTACGATTTGATATATAGTTTTATATTTGATCATTGATTAAGATATTCAATTCGACGATAAAGATCAGGGAATGAGTAGGAATTGGAATCAACATACATCTATAGGAAAATGGATAAAATTATTATTCTTTGTTAGTAGCAAAATATAATAGCATGTGTCAATTAAACTTTTGGTTTTGAGTTGTTCTAATTAAAAAAGGTCATTAACTAAAGCCATATTCTTAACACGCATTTGGTGCCGTCTCGGATTAGGAATAAGGAGGTCGTATGCAAGAATATGACAATATTCAATGCCTTTTAAGAACAATTAAGTCGTAATTGTGTATAAGACTATGACAGTCCATTAAAGATACTTTTACACTACACAACTTTGAAAATCATACCAACAAATCTTACGAAAACACACCATAACCTAAAACTTAAAGAGTTGTGATTGGTAAAACAACCAAACAATTTTTTTCCGAAATAACAGTCAGCTAAATACGTAAACCACATGATTCAGAAGCTAAAATGTTACTACTATTAGTTACTAGCCTTACTACTCATGTAATTCACCAAGTCAAACTACTTATTGTTCAACTGTCAAAATTTTTAAATGATTTTAATCATGAGACTCTCTAGCAAACACGTTTAAACATTTTTAGTTTAATTTAAATCCATTATTATATTACAAGAAATATAAATATCTTGATGGAAGTGAAAAGAGTAAAACTCTCGGAGTTAGGAACATGAAGTAAGAGGGAAACAGGTGCCAAACTATAGTGGCATGTCCTCTGCTCTCTCCTTATCTCTTAAACACAGACTTACAGTATTCACTTCTCTCATTGGACCGGACCTCTTTCTCTCACACTCTCGTGTTTATTTTATATTGTTCTTCTCAGAATCTCCCTTTGTTTCCACAAATTGTCTGTAACCATCTTCACATAAAAGACCAATCCCTTAATTATTTTCTTTATAAAAAACCTCATTAAAAACCTTACCTACCCATGAAGTAAAGTAACCCCTCCTTTCTTATATCCACAAAACTCAATAACTTTCATCAATCTCTCATCACCAAAGAAGGAAAAAGATGAAGAGAGGACATGGAGAAACGTGGGACCCACAGCCACAATCCCAACCACCGTCTGGTTCCTGTGAAGGTCCTTCAATGGTGGATAAGATGGCGGATGACAGCAACATGGACGAGCTTCTCGAAGTTCTTGGCTACAAGGTTCGGTCTTCCGAAATGGCCGAAGTAGCGCAGAAGCTCGAGCAGCTTGAGATGGTTCTGTCTAATGATGACGTTGGTTCTAACGTCTTAAACGACACCGTTCACTACAACCCGTCTGATCTCTCCAACTGGGTCGAGACCATGCTCTCCGAGCTCAACAACCCGGAATCCTCGGATCTCGACCCGACCCGGATTTCGGAGTACGGTCTGAGCGCCATTCCTGGTCTCTCGGCGTTTCCCAAGGCGGAGGAAGGCGCTGACGAGGAAGCTAGCAGCAAAAGGATCCGACTCGAGTCAGTCGGATCCTGGGGCGACCCGGCGGGAGATTCCACTCGCCCTCGCCCTGTGGTGGTCGTTGACTCTCAGGAAACCGGAGTCAGACTCGTCCACGCGCTGGTGGCCTGCGCGGAGGCGATTCAGCAACAGGATCTCAACTTAGCCGACGCGCTAGTGAAGAGCGTGGGGACACTCGCGGCTTCTCAAGCCGGAGCCATGGGGAAAGTCGCCACCTATTTCGCCCAAGGCTTGGCGCGTCGGATTTACACGTCAGACCTCATCTCTGGCGGGTCCCACGTGGGCCCCTCTCTCGAAGAGGCTTTGCAGATGCACTTCTACGAGTCGTGCCCTTACCTAAAGTTCGCTCACTTCACGGCGAACCAAGCGATCCTCGAAGCCGTGACGACGGCGCGTAGAGTCCACGTGATCGACCTCGGTCTTAACCAAGGGATGCAATGGCCGGCGTTGATGCAAGCGTTGGCGGTTAGACCCGGCGGACCTCCGTCGTTTCGCCTCACCGGAGTCGGACCGCCGCAGACGGAGAGCTCGGACTCGCTTCAGGAGCTAGGCTGGAAGCTGGCTCAGTTCGCTCAGGCGATCGGCGTCGAGTTCGAGTTCAAAGGCTTAGCGGCGGAGAGTCTATCGGATCTCGAACCGGAGATGTTCCAGACCCGGCCCGAATCGGAAACATTAGTGGTTAACTCGGTTTTCGAGCTCCACAGGCTTCTAAACCGGTCCGGTTCGATCGAGAAGCTTCTGACCACCGTAAAGGCCGTGAAGCCGAGTATCGTTACTATGGTGGAGCAGGAAGCGAACCACAACGGCGTCGTTTTTCTCGACAGGTTCAACGAGGCGCTTCACTACTACTCGAGTTTGTTCGACTCGCTGGAAGACAGCTACGGTTTACCGAGTCAAGACCGAGTCATGTCGGAGGTGTACTTAGGTAGACAGATAGTCAACGTGGTGGCGGCGGAGGGAACCGATCGGGTGGAGAGGCACGAGACGCTGGCGCAGTGGAAAGTCCGGATGGGATCCGTCGGGTTTGACCCGGTACCTCTCGGATCCAGCGCGTTTAAACAAGCGAGCATGCTCTTATCGGTTTTCGCCGGCGGGGATGGATACAGAGTCGAGGAGAACGACGGTTGTTTGATGCTAGGGTGGCAGACACGACCACTTATTACCACCTCGGCGTGGAAACTCGCCGGAGCTTAGAGATGACACACGGTTGGAACCGGGAAAAAGTGAAAAGAGAAAATAAATGTTTAAAAATAGGGGACCGTAACTTTTAGATGTGTTTTTTACTGTTTTAACCCAAACTTTTTGTGTGTATTAAATTTTAGCCTAAATGTTTACTTCTTTACTTGTTGGACCCTGTGCGTATGTATCGTAGAAAGGGAAGGAGAGAACCGAGTAAAAAACCTTTGTATCGTAGCTCGAGCTAGTAGTTCTTCTTTTCAAAGCTTTCAATAAATGGAAGGATAACGTTTTCTATGAGTTCATAGTTTCACCCAATGTATATGAGTAGTATATGTTAATATTTTAAATCATTGTGTGATATATTTTCAGTATTTGGACTGTTTCGTTTGATAACAATCATAACACGGGGGTGGTGGTGGGTGAACGTGAGTGTTTCTGAAAAGGCGGATCCAAAACGTACTTTCAGTTTCGAGGACTGATGTCAGCCTTTTGTTATAAGATTTTCTTATCAGAATATTTTTATTTTTTGGTACAGTTTTGTTTTCAAACATTAAAAGAACAAACAGATTGTTCTTTTCTCTCTCTGTAGTATGGGATTGATGAGGTAATATAGATGCAAATTGATATTCACGTACGTAGTCAAGTTTTAAAAGAACATGGGGTCAGGATTGTTATACTTTTATGTTGATAATATAGATGCAAATTGATATTCACGTATGTAGTCAAGTTTTAAAAGAACATGGGGTGAGAATTGGTTATACTTTTATGTGATCATCACAAGCCTCAAATTCAATGGGCTTTTTCTACATAAGACTGGTTGGATCTAAAGTTGGATGATTATCATATTTAAACGTGATGCATGTGATCTTGAATAAAAATGTTATTTTAAGGAGAAATATCTACTAGTATTGAAGGCTTGACGTTGATGTATAAACTCCAATGCCACAACAACATGATTGAAACTTTTATTTAAAAGAAAAAAACGTTTCTATAGAAATGTATATGTACACACCAAAGACCTTTTTAGCTCGCAAGAACCTTAATAAAAGAAACCAGTCACTGAGAACCAGAAGGCCGGCACTGGACTGGCACACGTATGATATATCCATCAATCTTCATCACCCTTTATGCAGAATCTGTTTTTTTTTTACTTGCAAGAGACCTCGCAGGTTTTAGGGACGGACAAGAGTGGAAGCACGTTCCTGTAGATGTCTCAAGCTCTTTTCCATGCTAACTTGCACCATTTCAGCTAGCATCTTCTTCGCCTTACCGGACTGATCATCTCCGTCTATGTGAGAGATCAAGCTCGACACTATGTTCTCTATAGTATCGGGTTGAACCTCTGGTCTCGGGCTTCTCGAGTTCCTTAGTAAAGAGAGGAGTCTCTGTGCTTTAGTGCGAGACTTTGATGTGCCTTGAACCGTGAGCTCAAGCAGTCCCGGTATTACACCTTCTCTGAGAATTGGCTCTCTGTATTTACTTCTATCGCTCTGGCACAGTGTTAAGAGCACGCCAACCGCGTGTTCCCGAGCTTGTAGTGACCCGTTTTCAAGAACCTCCACCACCGCAAACACACCTCCTTCATCTGAAACTAAACCCGTTCTCGCCTCCTCGCCAGATACCATCAAGGACTCTATCAGGGAACAGCATTTCTCAGATGTTTTCGATGATTTTTTGCTCGATTTGAGAAGACTCAGTATCGGCAAGAGTGGATTGGTCGCTAGGATCATGCTCAGGTTAGCGGAGAGCGTAGAGAGGTTGGAAAGTGCCATGACTGCATCAACTTTAGCTTGTGGGCTTCCATGTTTAACGACTTTGACTAATAGAGGAATCACTCCATTAGCTCCAATGATGGGTTTGTTGGTAGCGGAGGCGGAGAGAGTGAGCAAAGACGCAGAGGCGTATTCTTGAAGTGTTGTGCTATTAGATTGCAAGAAGTTGATGATTGGTTCTAAAGCACCGGCTTCGATGATGCTCACTTTATTCCTGAAGATTGAAAAAACCAATAGCAAAACTCAGAAGGGATCTTCTTAACGACAATGGCATCTTAGCAAATAGACTTTAATGCATTCAGCTTCTCAGTCAAATGAATAGAGTTGAATTCCATCTACCTAACCTCTTAGGAAAACCAAGCCGACCTAAAGGTACGGATTGTATTAAATAATGTTTAATGGACACAGAAATTAAAGTAGGGAAAGATATTTAATGTAGGAGAGGAAAAAAGTGAAGATAAAAGAAAGGATTTGAGGTTTATAGCTTCTCTACTTTGCTTGCTCCTCTTTTCTCCACTACCAATTAATAAAAGAAAAGAGATGATAAAAAATAGACCAAAGAAGAAAATTGACTACAAGGTCGTTTGCGTACAAATGAAGGAAAGATTCAGCAAGCAAGTGAAAAATACATAAAATACTTAAGTCTGGTAGAGCAAGGCCCTACAGATGTACAAATCAAAATTAAGTTGGAGAAACATATTCATACCTGCCCCTAAAGCAAAGAGTTAGTTAGCTTCAGTTGATTTTTCCCATCTAAACTACTACTTGACTTAAAACAATCCTCTGTTTCTTCTTGGTTTGTCACAAACCTCAAAAGCTAAAAAAGCCTTAATTAACAGATCAAGAGATTCTCGATATTAGACTGTTATTATCCTATCCTCTCTTTCTGATGTAAACTAAAGGAGAGGGAATTTGCGGCGGAATAACTAGTGTCATGATTCTCTCTCTATGTGTGTTCTAGAAAGGATAAAAAGATTCTTGTGTGTTTTGGTCTTATCTAGCAACTTGATTCGTTGCTTTCTTATGGAATGTCAAAACTAAGGGGGAAAGAAAAAAAGAAAGAAAGTGAAAAAAGCTAAGGAGGTAACATGACTCTAGCGCTTTTTGTGAAAGATCAATCAAAATATCATCCGCAACTAGAAACCAATCAAACCTTAACGATTCATAAGGATAAAAAAGAATAGTCAGAATTCTCCAGAAACA
>NC_079515.1:956348-979362 GCF_000801105.2 Raphanus sativus | reverse complement strand
GAAATCTCATTCCACCACCGGTTAACATTCTTCCGAGACGTAACCATGCTCCCCAAACCGGCTTCATTCATTATATACCTCATACCGGGCATATGAGTCAAATCAGCCAATGTGAACTCAGCACCGGCCAAGTACCGGTTCGTAGCTATCTGGTTCTCATATACATCCAGGACCTTATCGAACTTGACCTTTAGCTCTTCCACCAAAGCAACGTCGAACTTGGGCGTAAACACGATGTTTATAACTAAAGGTAGAACCACAACGTTGAAGTAGTTAGCCTCAACTTCCATCCACTGCTCCACGATGGCTCGTTGCTCCAAGGTCTTGCCCAATAGGTCCGTTCCTTGGTCCGCATACTTGGTCGCGTAATACCTCGCTATGGCTCGTGATTCTTTTTTTTTTAAACCAAATATCGAACATATTTAAGTATTTATCATTTCAGTAACTTTTGATTAGTCGAGAAATAAATCTACATTGAGTTTTAATAAATTTGGGGAGATTATCTTACCAAAAAGCTTAAGATCTCCATCTTCAATAGCTGGAACTTGACCAAACGGCTAACACAAGTATACAACATAAGAACTACGCAAGTAAACTATATAATCAAATTTGTTTTCTTTGATAATAAATTAAAAGAATTTATTACCTGACGAAGAAGATACTCTGGTTTTTTCTGCTCAAATTTATCGAGATCCACATGGATAACTTCAAACTCGATGCCCTTTTCAAGAAAACAGAGCAATACTCTTTGTGGATTACCTGCTTTTATCTGCCCATATAGTTTGACTACCATATTATGATTATACAGAAAGTCTATATGTAATTGTTAATATGATTTGTAGAACCAATATAGTTTCTACAAATACAAATATTTTAGCAAGGATAAGAGTATATCAAACTCCAAAGACTCAATGGCTTGGGTCAAGTCTTTTATCTTTCTTTTTTTTCAAAATCCGCTGGACCGGTGAGTAGGTGAGAGATGCAACGTGTTTTTTTATTAAAATTCTTGTTTTTCTAATGTGTTTTGTTGTTTACTAAAATACGAATAATATTTACAAAAGAATTCAGAATCTCTTGTGTATAATGTACGGTTACTACGGCCTGAGTTATTTAAATTAACTGTAATTTACAAAACGATTAAAGGAGTTAACGTACTTAATAACTTTTACATTCACACAATTAAGAAAACATCGTCCCAAACGAAACCCGGTTCTGTTCCGGTTTAGAGAAAGAACAAAGCTAAAAACTTTCAGGTTTAGGTTCGAGTGAGTAAAGCTGATATATGAGCAGCCGAGAGCGTCTGGGCTCTCGGAGGCGGTCTGTTACCGGAAAGTCGCGGCGGCCTACCGTTTCCGGAGTGGCACGCGTCGTGCCCGCCTAAGCTTTGCTCCGATGCACCTCCACATCCGGAGAGCCGTCGACAGTGAGTGTTCCCCCGTCGCTGCTTCAGTTTTATGTTTAAAGGATTCTCGGGTTTTGCGAGATCCTCTACTGTTAAAGCTTCCGACAAGGACGTGAATGACTGTGACTTACCCTTGTAATGTTTCGACAACCCTCTCCTGTTGTGAAAAACAACAAGGTTTATTTTAACAAGATCTTACCCTAAGGAGCAGAAAAAACGAAAGATTCTTGATTCTTCTTACCTTAAAGAAGATGAACTGCGACGGTCCGAATCGTCAGGAGAGTTAAAACCTTCATCTGCTTCCGCATCTGCGTCCCTAACGCAATTTCCACGTTTACGTTCTTCACCCAACATAAGAGACTCCATCTGTTCTTGATAGTGCATATTTTCTTATTCTTGAAAGCCGCTTCAAGACTTGAGAGCAGAAACAGTGGCTTTTTATACAAAACAATTCACTATTATGATGATGAACGTGTATGTCTAGTAAGCCAGTAATTAAAATTAATCGACAATTATGAGCATGCTCACGCCCATTAACATGGGTTCTGGTTTTGCGGTCGTTATATAATAAAGTTTCCTGGTCGGTATAAGATACTTCTTGATCGTGACACGTAGTAATGGACGGAGAATGGATGCATGTTCGTGGTGGGTGGAAACAGATGGCGGAAACAACGAGGTCATCGAGAATCTCTATACGACGAACCTAACTATACGTGTCGAACTATGTTTGAACAGATTCATTGGCACTTGGGGACATGATTGATAAGCAAACTTTATTTTAAGCATTTATGTACGGGGGCCACTAAGCACATGAGAAGATATAACGAATTTTATGAGCTTAAGTGTCAATTAACATATGCAGTACTAAAACACTTGGGGTTATGTATTAAAAACTACTACAAGCTAAAATTTGACGTTAGTCGTACACAAATCATTATCATTAGACTCTACATATTTAATCAATCATCCTCTCAAATTATAACACAAACATATAATCAATCATCTTCGAGATGTTGGATAAATTAGCAAAAAAAATTAGCTATAGTTGAACTTCTATCTATAAACTAAGAAGAATAAAAATGAATATTGTGTGTGCATTACTATTCAAGTCTAGCATAGTTCTGTGCCGAGTTACCATCACTAAAGAAATGGATGAGTCATAAACATGTGGTCTAGCAATCATCACATACTACTACTTATGACTCTAAATGCATCACCGAAAATATTATGAGAAATCAAAATTCCATCTCAATCTTGTCAAGCCAACAAGCATATAAAAGTAGAATAATCAAAAGTCCTTTCAATCCACAGATCATAAGCATTGAAACAACAAAACACAATGAAACCTGAAAAAAATACTCAAAAAACCAAAAAGGACTTGCACTGAATTGAGAACCTGACTCTCGATCAATCCTTGTTCTTGAGCCTCTCGACGCGCTGGTTAAGCTGCTCGATCTTGACCACAAGATGAGTGACGGAGAAGAGGATCCAGTAGAACACGAGCGCGGCCGCGATGAGGATCGCGTTCCTCTGCGACTTCATCATCGATTTCTGGTGGCGGAGGTGCTCCGACGGCGTGCAGGACTCCCCGTCGCACGAAGGCATCGTCTCGTACTTCCAGTAGATGTCCATCAGGAGGAAGAGGCAGAACGGGACGATCGAGAGAAACGGTTTCAGGAGGTTGCGCGTGACGGCGACCAGTCCCTTGCGGAGTCCATCGAGCCCCGGCATCGTCAGGAGCACGATCATGATCGCTTCCGCCGCCGCGGCGTAGCCTAGCACAACCCATTCGAGAGCCATTCTCACGGATCTAGATCTGAATTGATTTCTTCGCAGTTTTGAAATTTCGATATTTTCTTCTCGGTGAAGTGAAAGGGGACGATGTTAAGAAACGTGAAGAACGTGGCAACCGTCCACGTGTATGAGGACTAAATGGGCCAGGCTTAGATTTCAGCCCTTTAGCACAAATAATCGATTTTTTTTTTAAGATAATAGAACTGAGACTTTAACGGGCCGTATCTTTAAAGCCTGAGAAGGCCTCGATTCACGCACCGTCCATTCGTTAACGGCGTTAGAGGAAGGCGAAACGGCAGCGTTTGGTAGGTGAGAGACGTGGATCAGATTGGGCTGTGTCTCCTAATGCCATCTCTTTCAAAAAGCATATATAGCACATGATAAACTGTCTTAAACCACCGTACTCACTATTACAACAACCAAAGAAGTAAAGAAAGAAAGAAAATCTCTCTTCTCTGCTACTCTCTGACGAAGAAACTGAGTTGTATTGTATGGCAACCAGATCGAAGAGCTTTCAATTGATCGCCGGCCTAAGGAAGCTCGCTGTCATCCCACGCGCTTCCTCACGCGCCACCTACACTGCTCTCTTCACTTCACGGTATCAAACACTCTCTCTCTCTATATTTTTTTCTAGGAATTTAAGCCAAATATATATAGATTGATGACAAAAATGTGAAAGAAACTACTAATTTTTTCCACAACAGTGTAGTCCTGTGTATAATAATATAATGTTTTGATTATGGTGAAACTGATAAACTTTTTTTTCTACGTCAGAAAACATATTAGATCAGAGATTTAATGTTTTGATTCGTTCTGTGTATTACCATTGGATTGATAGTCCAAACACTTCTATTTTCCACTTGGTTTAAGGTAATATTCGAGTATCCTAGATCCAAAAAGTTCATATATCTATGTTTTTAGGAGCTTACGGATTCAGATCAATTAAAATATTGCATATTTTTATATTTTCAATGTCATAGATTTGCCCTTTTCTTCTTTTCCAATCATATCTGTTTAATTAAAATGAAATAGATAAAAAGAATCTGTGGTTTTTGGTAACAAGTGTACTAAAAAAAGTTTCCACTCTCTTTATTTAAAATGAATCTTTTTTATTTTGCAAATATTCGTACAGAAAGCACAAGTGTTGTACAGTGCACGATAAATGGCATATGCCATTTGGCTTAAATGGATAACTAGATTTTGACCCGCCCTTAAAAAGGGCGGGTATTTTTTCTGTTGGAAAATTTATTTTACGTAGTAAAAATTATGATTCTTGATAAATTATATATTTTAAATTTTTATGAAATTTATCTAAAATTTAATTATATGACTTATTTTGTTATTTTAAATATGAATAAATTTTAGAAGACTCTAAATAATTCTAACCCGTAATATGATTTTATTTATTTAACCCGAAGTTAGACTTATTTTAAACTGATTTTTTGTTAACTTAAATAAAATATTTCATATCTTCAACACTCTCTGTATTGAAAAATTCATTTGTGTATTTCAAAACATTTTCTATATTAAATTTAGTTTATGTAATATAGTTTTTATTTTAAATGAAACTAATTTTTTAAGGAATTGAGATAATTCGGACCCGTACTATGATTTTTTTATTTAATCATTTGTTATTTCAACTTGATTTTATTTTGAGGTTTCATTTAGTAAATGCTTTCAAATAGTTAATAACTTGAAAGGAGTTGAGATAATGCTTTCAAATAATTAATAACTTTCGGATAAATGGGTTTAACATAATATATTTTAAATGGGTTACTAAACATAATCGAAAATTTCAAGTTATTAATTATTTAAAATCATAATTTTTATTACGTAAAATAATTTTTCCAACAAAAATATACACGCCATTTTTAAGGGCGGGTCGAAATCTAGTATATTTTAAATGAGTTACTAAACATAATCGAAAATTTCAAGCCCATTGATCCGAAAGTTTCAAGCACATTTCGTTTTAATAATTCATTGAACAAAAAAAATTGGACTGTCAATTTATTTTAAAACTCTATTGGGCTTTTAAGTGGCCGAAATTCCCTTTTAATTGCACGATTTCATTTAAAAAAGGAAAGTAAATGGGATGTTTTGTAAAAACATAAAAATTTCAGGGACAGATTTACAAACATGCTTCTGCTTTAATAGTATAGATACCAAAGCTGATCCGATTCAGGGTTCGACACGTGCCATTCAACGAACTGACATCCACATTGACTTTTGTAGTTTACTTCTCTCTCAAATGTTAAAACTCTAACCAGCAGCTAATGGTTTTCAATTTTCAAAATTTTAAAATCAGGAACATATTTTTCAGTTATTTGCTATAGTACATAATTTAAAAAAGAATACATTATTTTGGGTGAGTAGTAGACGTTACGTGGCTGATTATTTTATATCTATCTTATTAAAACAGAAACATTATAACTTCTTTTAGGTGGATTTTTAAATTGGACATCACATTATTATTTTTAGTCTAACATTTCATTTAAATATTTCCTTAAAGAATTAGATATCAACCATCCATTAATTAATTCCACAATAAAATCTATGTCTTACACTATATACATCTATTAAACAAAATATCTATTCTTTTCGTTAGAATATACTCACATTATCATATTTATATTATATCATAGTACAAATATAACAATCTCTCTCTTTTATTATAGTCAAATGAATACAATAAACCTCTCTTTTATTATAGTCAAATGAATACGATAAATGTCTCCAATATTTACACGAGTCTGAGTTATTAAAAATAAAAATATAAATAGATAGAAATAAAAATAAATATTACACATGTTATTAAAAATATAAATATTATTACACGAGTAGGTTGACAAAAAATTACAAAAATTACACGAATCTTTAGCCAGTCATTATACAACTAAACCAATTGATTCAATTAACCAAATAACTCTCAACCTACAATATCGGATTTAAAAAACAATTATTTGGCATCAAATACTGATGAATCTTTAAATTTTTAAATAGCTTGATACATAACTTTTAAAACTCAATACTAAAGATATCAGAATATATTTTTTTGATTCTCAAATAATCGAGGTTTACTTTGAATATACACTGAATAGAATATACTAACGTATATTCTTATTTCAAAAACATCAATTTATACTTTTAAAAAAAACCGATTATTGAAAAACCTCTTCACCAAGTTGAGTCTACTATACCTAAAATCTCGGTTACAATCAAATATTCACAATCAAATTGCCAGATTTGAAAAATCATGAATATGGAAAACCCTCTTCTCCAAGTTTATTCTACTATACCTAAAATCTCGGTGTCAATAGATTTTGTATTTATTATATCTAACTTAATAGGTTAGAAAATATTCAATTCCTCCCACTTAAAATGTGTGTACAAGTACTTGCCTTCGTATTTATCATTGGACATTCACAAAACATTCAGAAAAAACTCTCAAAAAGCACAATGTCAAAACCAAATCGTATTGTTTGATATTATGTTAGTGTTTTTACCATACAGTTATATCTCTAATACACCAATGAAAAATTATTAATAGAAAAAATAGTTTTAACATTTTTCTTAAACAATGAGAAAACTCAAAATTATATAAAACCATATTATGTGAAAAGGACAAACTTCAAATTATATTAACTATTATAGAATATATGTTATGTGTTAAAAATAAAAAATAAATCCGCGCGGTCGCGCGGGTCATGATCTAGTTTTGAGATTACGATAAGAACTGGACCGACAGCTTTGTAGATATGTAAATTGATAGCAAGCTGACCATGACATATTTGACATTACTTGATTCATATTTTATTTAAGGACTTTTTCGGTTCACCATTTCAGAAAACAAAACTATCTTTAATAAATATACAAAGACCCGAGAATTTATAAGAATTGTTCATTTCTTGTTGTGGGTATTTCGTGGTGGTAAACTGGTAATGTCTCACCTACCTAACAACTATCTCCCACCCAACAGGAAAAATAGTTTTTATTAATTTTCCTTGGAAACTTTAATCAGATCATTCAAATTTATAATTTTATTTTAACAGGAGTGGGCATTCCTCAGCTTATGACAAGAACGTGGAGGATGAATTGCAGGCAACTGCAGTTCCTGATGACGTCATAAAGCCAGATTCTGATAAATACTGGTCTCCTCATCCTCAAACCGGAGTTTTTGGTCCTTCCACGACTGATCAGAGTGCAGCAGCGGAGGCTGCTCGCCAAGACTCGGCGGTGTTGGAGGAGACTGCTTGGTTTCGTCCCACAAGTCTCGAGGACTCGGACAAGACTCACCATGTTTAAGTCTGTCTTTCTCCTGCCGTTTTCTTCTGATGGTTTAATGTTGTAATAAGTTTCCAAGTAGACAAACTGTATGTCAAGTAGTAGTATCCTAAAAAACCTTCCAAGGTCTGTTATGTCTGAAGGGTCCCTTTGTTTTCCCCGTCTAATATGTCTTAAGGGTTTTATTATATAATTCAAAAACGAACCAAACCGAGTCGATGATATTTGATTATTGAGTAAACCAAACCGAGTAGAAGATTCAGCAAATGAAAGCACAAAAAAAACACTAACAAATCTAAAGCTGGAACTAAATCAAAGAGACAGCTTTCTCAAGAGAGTGATAAATAAATATACAAAACGAACCAGTTGTATCATTGTTCTAACTCTCCACCTCATCTGTACCAATAAGTAACCAGAGTCTCTACGTAAATTGTTCTCCCTACGACTAACTTTTCCTCACAGAGTACATAAACAAAGCCTGATGGTTACTCAAAAAGACCCATCACCCCAGAACTTTGATGCCCTAACGTGACTCCCATTCTACGAAAACCAGACACAAGACATGGTTATATGTTTTGTACCTGTAAATCTCGTTTAGGCTTAGAGTACAGAGCTCTTGTTATTGATTACTCCTTCTCTTATAAAAGGCTTTCACTGTGGCTTTGACAGCGGTCTATTTATTTTCTCCAGTAATCTGCTAAAAACTAGTTTGACTGGTATGCAGGCCACGGTTGGTGGTCCAGGTAATACACGTCTGTTAGATAGCTCGCGAGTCCCATCCCCCATCGCCTTTGTCCCGTTGTGTGCTTGTTCACTGCCAAATGATGACAGTGCCCTCGTCTTCTGACTAGGGGTTGCGTTTGTGTTCTTCAGCAGCTTCTTTTGCTGCTGTTTTCTCTCTCCAGGTGGTCGTGGAATGTGCATTAGGTTGCTTCTCCTCAGCGAGTTATCATCATTATTAAAGTTTCCCGAACCAAGTTTCTTAAAAAACGGTTTTCTTCCCTGACCTGACGGAGAATGATCACCAGCATCGGCTTCGAGTGATGGTGATAATGGATGCAGCCGTGGAACGCGTGAGCTACTCCTTCTTGCAGTCTTCCAAGCCTGGGGTAGTAGAAAGGGTTTGTCATGGTATGTTGTTTCATTACCGAAGTACTCAGTTCTCTGTATATATGACTCAGAGGAACCATCTGCTAAGACTTCCACTTCCACTGGATGTCCAATTATCGCTCTGCTGTTTAACTTACTCATCAGGGAGACAATTGGGACAGGCCCTTTCTGGTAGCTTCCTCGTACTTCTAATTCCACATCCATCAATGGAGAATACATAGTTCTTCTAGAATGTCGATGAGAAGCATGGAACTCCTGACCTGAACCTTCAAATTTTTCCTCCCATCGCTTCTTTTTACCAATCTGGCCTTCCCAAGGATCATCATCCCAGTCCAGCATGTCATGGCTGTAGATGTTCTTAAATCCGGATGCAACCATAGTTGAGAGCCGATACTCATCATCACCTGGTCCAATCATTCTGTCCCTGAACTGTCTCTCGTTGGGATCAGTGTCATCAGTTCCATCGCTCATGTCATTTGTCCCACTAGAATCTAATCCATAGGCAAATGCCC
Source organism: Raphanus sativus (assembly GCF_000801105.2). Classification (NCBI taxonomy): domain Eukaryota; kingdom Viridiplantae; phylum Streptophyta; class Magnoliopsida; order Brassicales; family Brassicaceae; genus Raphanus; species Raphanus sativus. The sequence continues at coordinate 970,263 of NC_079515.1, read as the reverse complement.
TTCTCTTATATTCAGAATATCTTCCATCTTCCAGACGATTGCGGTGCATTTCCCTCTTACGCGCAGACCTTCTTGGAAGATTGCGCATGTTTCTTTTTCCCTTGAGCTGCCACTTGGAAACTGTACCATCTTCATTATCAGGATCTTGGGAATAAAGGTGAGAAGAGTCGCCAGAAATGGATGACTCATAACAGTCTTCCTCACTGCTGGTGCTTTCATCTTCTGCTGACATATGTCTACTAAAAGTATTGCGTTGCTCTGAATGACGCCCAGCTCCTGTACGAGAAAAAAGAAATTCAAACTCTAGTTAGGGAATAGCTAAAAATTATGCACACATAGATAACTACGATGCGCACATAGATAACTTTTGTCCAAGCAACCAAAACGGTTAACTGGTTTCTAAAGTCAAGAGGCTTAACACCAATGGAAGACAAAGAAGAATCAGAAGTGAGTATCGTTGAACATAACTGAAAACTAAGTTTTGCAAAAGTAGAAAATATTAATGTGATATGAAACTAGCTTTTAGCGGTCCAGAAAAGCTTCACCTGACAGCAAGGGAAAGTCATCATCAGTATCCTCCTCCATATCAGAAGAATCAGTTTCGGATTCAGAAGAAACAGATTCAATATCTTCCAAGAAATCAGGAGGGTCATACTCTGAAAGCGAATAACGAGAATGGTCACCAGCAAAGGAGGAATGCATTGCCTGCCTGTGGCTTAGCAAACTCTCATGAAGACCTAAAACATCATTAGATTCATTTGGTGCAAACATGTATTTAGTCCTTTTAGCCTCCATCGAATTCCTAGTCTTCTCCTTTCCTGCAACAGAGTCAAAATTGATTGCATGATAATTTTATGTCAAGAGCCAGAAGTCTTTGGTGTCCAACCATCTACACACTTTTGCAAATCATCTTACCGAGGGTAAAACTAGGTCTCTCCATGCTATGATCTCCACTAGAAGAAGCTGAAGAGTTGCTTCTGGCCAGAGACTTGAAGGAAGTATCAGGACCATTGGATGACGAAAACTTTCGCTTTGAAGAGGCGGTTCTCAGCCCAAAGTCCTGCAAGCCTCTCATTCGCGGCTGTGCCGCTTCCTCAAATCTCGTCTGGTCTTCCTCTTTATCTTTGCGCAAATGCACAACATCACCAACATGGTTACGCCCTAGACCACCAGTGGACTCTCGTGTCCCATTAGAGATATCACGAACCCCCCTAGACACAACCATTCTCTCCTTGGCTGCATCAGGAGAGTCACCCCTAGCCCTATCCCTAGGCCTGCCAACAGTTTCTAGTTTCACTTCCTTCTTCAGAATCTCCTTCTCAAGCTCAAGAGCATGGAGAATCGCATCTTCTCTACGAGCATACTTCTCTCTCTTTCTTATCGTCAACCCCTGCGAAGTCTCTACCTTCTCAATGCAGTCATCAAAATCGCCGCACCGAAACGGCTTCACCCGCTTGGATTTCTCTAAGTTGTACCAATCCCTAAAAACATGAACACAAAAAAATGCTCTCAGTAAATCAAATCCAAACGCTAATGAAAGAGTTTTATCAATACAGATAAAAGAAAGAGAGACTTACACACTTGCATCCTCTCTCCCCAGAAGCTTCACCGGAGTTCCAGATCGTGGAGAGGTGATATGCGTAGAGTCAAGATCATCCTGTCCTAGTATCTTCCCAGGCCACCACGAGCCGTTCCTCCTCCTCACCCACACAATCGAACCAACCGTGCAATCCGCCGCACCTGATCCTGGACTTCCCATCCTTTCTCTCTTTCCCTCTCTACACTCAAGATCACACTTTCTCTACGAGTTTTCTTCTAAGTCACTACTCAGGGGAAACAGGTCTCAAAAGTCTACCATTCTCTAGACGAATACAAGTTCCTTCTACGGTGATGTCAATGATCTACCTGAAAAGAAGCTCAGCCGGCGGTGATACAGACGACTCGCGGCGGATCGAGGACCAAGTGAATACGGCGAGGACTAAGCTTTCCATTCAGATTTGGAGAACTCCCATAATAACAATCCTACGCTCTCTCTCTCTCTCTCTACCGCAGGTTAGGTTTTAAACCTCTTTCTCTGCTTTCCACCGTCCCTCTATATAAACCTATGTCAGTTAGTCTCTCTCTCTCTCTGAAACCTCCGCGTCCTCTAGTCTCTCGCTCCTCTCCGTCTCTCTCTCTCCTCCGGATGGTTATTGCGAGCCGCGCCGTTTCTATAATTAACACGCGCTCCCGAAAAGCGCGTGCTACGTTACTGAATTAAAGGCCCATTAACGTAAGCTTTAGGTTTCATATTTTTAGGCCCACCACATTCCTTTTTTTTCTTTATTTGTAAATTTTTTCAACTTTTTAAAATCTCGACTGAGCTCTATTCAAAACTTTTTTTTTTTGCACTCTATTCATTAATTAATCAAGGTATTCAATAATTTATCGAGGTAAAAGGATATCCCATCATTACACCTACTTCATGTAGCTTCAAAGGGGACAATTAACGATAATTTTGCATATTAAACATTTTTTTCATCAGTGTATACAATGAAGCCCAAGCGTCATATCATGCAAACAGTGAGTATAGTTTGATAATAACATTGGCTTTCACAAAAAGTCTTCAGAGGCCAAGAAGAAGACTTTGGTTATGGAACAAAAGTATATAATGGTGGAGAGACTTGAGAGACACCATGAGCTTGATTTGGTCATATGCGGACAAAAGTAGGTTAAAACAAGGGGCCAGCGGATGAGAAACCAGCTGCTCTAACCTCTTTGAGCGTAGAGGATAACCAGTCTAAGCCTTCATAGAGGCCATCTCCTTGAAGAGCACATGTGCCTTGTATATGCCATTTCCTGTTCTTGAGATCTAATAAGCCAAGCCCTTCACATACTTCTCGGGGAGACATGGCTCCTCTCTGAGGTTCACACAGAGTTAGGATGAATATTGGTAAATGACAAAGAAATAAGAAAAAAAGTCAATTATGGAAAACTAAGGCTTTGAATTTTTTTTTACCATGTCTTGTTTGTTTGCAAACACTAGAATGACGCTATTAAGCATGAATGGGTCTTTTATGATCTCCTGCACAAAAAATCAGTTAGCAGAGGTTAGAAACTCTGCAGAGACTAAATTTTAACAAGGGCCTTGTGCAGCAATATCTAAAGGTAGAGTAGTATAACCTGAAACTCTTGCTTAGCTTTACCAATTCTCTCGCGGTCCAAGGAATCTACCACGTATATCTGCAAGGCGTAGAAAAAAATCAGAGAAACAAGATGAGGAGATCATCTGTCTGAAAATTCTCATTTGAAGAATCAGAGCAAGTAGATGAGAAAAGACTCTTATGGAATAACTATCTGACTACACACATAGGCGAGATAAGTGTAGACATACAAGTCCATCGGTATTATTGAAGTAATGCCTCCACAAGGGCCTGAGCTTTTCTTGGCCACCAACATCCCAAACTGTGAACATCACATTCTTGTACTGGACTTTCTCCACATTGAAACCTGTGTTAAGAAAAAAGTTCAAAATCCTCAGCAAACCAGTAACATATCCGCCATCATAAACTGCAGTACATGACAGACTAAGAGTGGTGAGATAAAAGAAAAAAAAATCGCAAAGAGACCACCAATCAAGATGCTGCTTGAAGCAATCTTCTAACTCACCGATTGTGGGAACAGTGGACAGAACTTCTCCTATGTGGAGCTTGTAGAGTATAGTTGTTTTGCCTGCCGCATCCAGACCCAGCATAACGACCTGGAGTCTCCCCAATCAATAGCACAACAACAAATCAAGAAGTATCACCACAGAATCTTAGCAGCACAGATCAGTTAAAAGTATTGCACTTGTGGTGACTAACAAGCTGGGTGTATAAGCAAGACCATCGATACAAAGAAAACAAAAGATCATATATTTTCTCTGTGTATACAAGTGGAATTGGTTACATCAAGATTCTCAAATGTGCAGGTACTCTGAAGGGAGATTCTGTAGCAAGAGAACTTTCTATTTTTTTCCCAAAATTCGATTCATATAGCTAAACAACTGCAAATGAACACTCTATCTGATGGCAGAAGTAAAACAACTTAGTATATTGCTATTGAATGTTCTTAGCTAATAGCATTATGTGGTAGCATTCAATCACTCGTTCACTTCTACATCAATAGATTCCATACAGTGAATCTGAGTCAATTGAGGGCAAATGAAACAACTAAGTAACTCCTTCGAACATCTCTAAAATACATCCCAGAATCGATCAGTGAGCAAAGCAAAAGCGGTTTAAAACTAAGAATGATCGTTATACATCACAATAGGTTAACGAACGCGATTCCATTAAAAAAAAAAGGAACCTAGTAAACGATCATAAGACGAGAATCAAAAATTCAATTAGAAGATTAAGAGAAGGAAGGGGAGTTACCCTCATTTCCTGATTGCCAAAGAAAGTATCGAAAAGCTTGCGAAAAGTTTGACCCATGTCTGTAGACAACAAGGGAAAGTCAGTGTGGAGACAAAAGGAGAAACCAGTTTCAGAAACACAGAGTTTTGTTTCTGAAACGAAACAGAGTATACACGAGGAAGAAGAGATGGGCCGTGAGATTATTAGAGCTCAAACAAGCTTCACCAAGATGGGCCTAACGGAAATAGAACAAAAGCCCACTTGGACAAAAGACTATTCAACGGCTACATCTTGTGGAATCGAAAACAGAAAAAGAGAGAAAAGCAGTGGTCCTGCAGAGTACGGAAAAGAGAAGACAATGACATTGCATAATCGATTCCAGCTGTTAACATCTCATGAAGGAATCACAGCTTGATCAACGGTGGAACACAAAGCTAGGGTTTTCAGTCTTTGATATAAATACATCTCTAAGTTGTAAAGAAACCTTTGAGTGAAAGAAATAAAATGAAAAGCTTCAACTTTATTATCTCTCTCTAGTTCTTGTGAGTCTGCTCCTGCTTTCATGGTATCAGAGCTCTCGTGAGCGAATCCTGAGCCATGGACAACGCCTTAGATCTCTACTCTCAACCAAAGCTTGATATAGCCAACTGCGTTACTATCAAGCTCACCGAACGAAACTACATACACTGGAAACGTCAGTTTGAGTCTTTTCTCTCTGGAGTTGGGCTTCTAGAGTTTGTGAATGGAGCGTCTCCAGCTCCTATCCCTACCATACACGTACCCAACATCAATGGAGGCTTCCGCGACGTACCAAACCCTGATTATCAACTCTGGCTCAGATCTGACCAAATCGTACAAGCTTGGTTAGTCGGTTCTCTCTCAGAAGACATCCTCAGTGTAGTTCTTGGAGCACAAACGGCACAAGAAGTCTGGATTAATCTCGGGAATCACTTCAACCGTGTCTCTTCATCCAGACTGTTCGAACTACAGCGTCGTCTTCAAACCGTCACCAAAGACAACAAAAACATGAGCGACTACCTGAAAGAAATCAAAGGCTTGTGTGACCAACTAAACTCTATAGGCAACCCTGTTACAGAAAAGATGAAGATTTTTGCCGCGCTACAAGGACTAGGTCGTGAATATGAACCTATCAAGACCAGTGTCGAAGGTACTATGGACTCACCTCTGGCTCCTACTTTTGAAGACATAGTACCAAGACTTACTGGATTTGACGACCGTCTCAAGTCTTACGAAAACACACCGACCTCAGTCTCACCTCATCTTGCCTTTCATGTGTCCACAAATGGTCAAAACTACTCTGATGGATCTCAAAACTCCAACTACCTCTCTCAAGTTCCTCACTTTACTCAATACAGAGGCAGAGGAGGTAACAATGGACGTGGTTACTCATCAAGAGGAAGAGGATACTCTACAAGGGGTCGTGGGTTTTATCAACAAGTTACCTCAAACAACAACTCTGCTCCTGACGGAAACTCAACTCGACCCACTTGTCAAATATGTGGACGCTTTGGTCACCATGCTTTGAAATGTTACAGAAGATTTGACATATCTTTTCAGAGTGAGAATTCTCCTGCAGCGATGGCAGCTCTTCATGTTACAAATGATCCTCCATCACAAGGACAATCCTACAATGGCGCTGAGTGGTACCCAGATACAGCAGCATCTGCACACGTCACCAACACTCAACAAAATCTTCAAACTGCTCAACCTTATCAAGGCAATGACTCGGTGATGGTGGCAGATGGAAACTTCCTTCCCATCACTCACATAGGATCAGTACCTCTGCAAACTTCAGCAGGTATTCTGTCACTTAAGGATGTCTTGGTTTGTCCAGATATTGCAAAATCTCTCTTATCAGTATCAAAGTTGACAGTAGATTTTCCTTGTGAGTTCACCTTTGATTGTGATGGTGTATATGTTAAGGACAAGCTTACCAAGCAAATCCTGACTCAAGGAAACAGACATAAGGACCTCTATATATTGGAGAACTCAACCTTTTCTGCTTTCTACACTGCAAGACAAGTAGCGGCAAGTGGAGAAGTGTGGCACAAGAGGTTAGGTCATCCGAGTGCAGAGATTCTACAAACTCTATCAAGAAATCAAGCTATTAACGTCAATAAGAGCATGACCAAGATCTGTGACTCATGTCAACTTGGCAAAAGCTCAAAACTTCCTTTCACTAGTTCTGTTTTTGTGTCTCGTAGACCTCTAGAGAGGATTCATTGTGATCTCTGGGGTCCCTCTCCTGTTGTTTCTGTTCAAGGATTCAAATATTATGTCATCTTTATTGACAACTTCTCTAGATATTGCTGGTTTTATCCTTTGCGACAGAAATCAGACTTTCTTCCTGTGTTCATCATGTGGCAAAATCTAGTGGAAAAACAACTGAATGAGAAAGTCCTCATGTTCCAGTGTGATGGGGGAGGCGAGTTCATCAGCAGAGACTTCGTAACACACCTCTCTACTCACGGCATCAGACAGCTTGTTTCCTGTCCGCACACGCCACAACAAAACGGCATTGCGGAAAGGAAACATAGACACATTACAGAACTTGGGATGTCCATGATCTTTGAAGGCAAAGTTCCTCACCAGTATTGGGTGGAAGCGTTCTTTACTTCATGCTTTCTCGGAAATCTACTTCCCTCTTCAGTGTTGACAGACAACAAGAGCCCCTATGAAGTTCTGTTCAACAAGAAACCGGAGTACTCGGCACTAAGGATATTTGGTAGCGCATGCTACCCTTCTCTTCGTCCATATGCTTCGAACAAACTCGATCCCAAGTCTCTGCAATGCGTCTTTGTAGGATACAATGAAAAATACAAAGGGTACCGTTGTCTGGATCCAACCACAGGAAGAGTCTATATAAGCCGTCATGTCCTGTTCAATGAACAAATATTTCCCTTTGCAACAACATACTCTCATCTACATCAAAGGCAATTCACTCCTCTACTCTCAGCTTGGCAACAGAGTTTTCTACACTCTAATTCTACTTCTGCGTCAACTCCTACACCAAATCAACATCACTCTGTGCATGTACAAGCTCCGATGTATGTGAATGCTACTCCCTTACAAACAGTACCTCCTGGAAACAATGTAGATGATGGCTCTACAAGTACCACAACTCCTCAACGAGTTGAGAGAAGTTCAGTTGACACTTCTCCGATACAATTTGGGACTCTACCGCAAAGGTTGACTGATCCTCCTGCAAGTTTATCTTCTGCGACACCTTCTACTACTAGTGTCTCAACAAGTTCTGAGAAAAATAACAACTATAGCAGTGGTGACAACACTTCTACATCTCAAAGCCAAGTGAAGAACACTGCCACAACGTCAACTACTCAGGCTCAACATCCAATGATCACTAGATCAAAAGTCGGGGTTACTAAACCTAACCCTCGTTACGTGCTGTTTACAGTCACCACTACTCCAACTGAGCCAAGAACGGTTGCAGAAGCTCTGAAACACCCAGGTTGGAACGGTGCAATGACAGAAGAGATGGTCTCGTTTGATGAAACAGACACCTTTACATTGGTGCCATATCAACCTGATATGCACATTCTCGGTTGCAGATGGATCTTCAGAATCAAGTTAAACGCAGACGGAACAGTCAAATGTCTTAGATCCAGACTGGTTGTCAAAGGTTATGATCAAGAAGAGGGGATAGATTATCTAGATACATACAGTCCAGTTGTGAAATCCCCAACCATCAGAGCAGTTCTTCATCTAGCGACAGTGAACAACTGGGACATCAAACAGCTAGATGTGAAACACGCCTTCCTCTATGGTGACTTGACTGAGACTGTATACATGCACCAACCTCCAGGCTTCATCAATCCAGAAAAACCAGGTCATGTATGCAAGCTAAACAAGGCCATCTACGGACTGAAACAAGCATCTAGAGCCTGGTTTAACAGATTTAGTGATTTCTTATTGGAGTTTGGGTTCACTTGCAGCATAAGAGATCCCTCTCTCTTTATCTACAACCGCAATGGAGACATCCTCTTACTCCTGCTCTATGTAGATGACATTGCCTTGACAGGAAGCAACAATGACCTCATCAACAAACTGATAGATGTTTTGAATACAGAGTTCAAAATGAAAGACTTGGGGCGCTTTCACTATTTTCTTGGATTGCAAGCTCAGTTTACAGATGATGGGTTGTTTTTAAATCAGGAGAAATATGCAGAGGATCTTCTACATATTGCAGGCATGTCGGATTGTTCCCCAGTCTCAACTCCACTTCCTCTTCAGTTGAACAGAGTACCCGACGAGTCAGCCTTGTTCCCTCAACCTACTTACTTTCGCAGTCTAGCAGGTAAACTCCAATACCTGACTCTTACCAGACCGGACCTCCAGTTTGCAGTCAACTACATTTGTCAAAAGATGCACTCTCCAACAGAAACAGACTTTCATCTACTAAAAAGAATCTTGAGGTATCTGCGAGGAACAACTTCTCTTGGAATTTCTTTTCATAAAAACACAGACTCCATCATCAGGGCTTATAGTGACAGTGACTGGGGAGGTTGTCCTGACACAAGAAGATCAACAGGAGGTCTGTGTACTTTCCTGGGTTCGAACTTAATATCCTGGTCGGCTCAAAAACAAGATTCGGTCTCAAGAAGTTCAACAGAAGCAGAGTATAGAACTCTCTCAGACACTGCAGCTGAAGTTATATGGCTCTCAAATCTCTTGTCGGAAATAGGCATTCCTCAAGGACCTCCACCGGAGTTATTTTGTGACAATTTATCAGCAGTCTATCTTTCGGCTACACCAGCTATGCACAAGAAATCCAAACACTTCGAAGTGAACTTCCACTTCGTACGAGAGAAAGTGGCATTGGGAAAATTAATTGTGCATCACATTCCAGGAATCCTTCAGCTGGCAGATATATTTACCAAATCATTACCGGTGAAGAACTTTCAAGAGCTCCGTTTCAAACTTGGTGTGGTCTCTTCTCCCACCCAAAGTTTGAGGGGGCATGTAGACAACAAGGGAAAGTCAGTGTGGAGACAAAAGGAGAAACCAGTTTCAGAAACACAGAGTTTTGTTTCTGAAACGAAACAGAGTATACACGAGGAAGAAGAGATGGGCCGTGAGATTATTAGAGCTCAAACAAGCTTCACCAAGATGGCCTAACGGAAATAGAACAAAAGCCCACTTGGACAAAAGACTATTCAACGGCTACATCTTGTGGAATCGAAAACAGAAAAAGAGAGAAAGCAGTGGTCCTGCAGAGTACGGAAAAGAGAAGACAATGACATTGCATAATCGATTCCAGCTGTTAACATCTCATGAAGGAATCACAGCTTGATCAACGGTGGAACACAAAGCTAGGGTTTTCAGTCTTTGATATAAATACATCTCTAAGTTGTAAAGAAACCTTTGAGTGAAAGAAATAAAATGAAAAGCTTCAACTTTATTATCTCTCTCTAGTTCTTGTGAGTCTGCTCCTGCTTTCAATGTCAACGCCCCCAAAAGCTCCCTGATCCCTCCTCTATTGTACTTTCTATTAATAACAGAGATAACTAAACGAAGACGATTGATTGATTTCCAGGAACACGAGGAAGATCTTTCTTCCGAGAAAGAAAAAGGAAGAGAGAAGAGAAGAGAAGAGAAGGTAGCGTTTTCGTTACGAGGATGATGATTCCAATTTGTCTCTCTTTTAGATTCGGTCGGCTTGGTTTGAATGTAACTCGGTTTACAAAAATCATACCGACTGTCTCTCACACCGGTTTCCAATCCGAGTTACATTTAGGATTATGTTGATTTGAACCTAATAAGCTATTAGCCTAAAATATGAACAGTGATGTACCCACTGTTTTATAAGTTTTAAGACAAACTTGTTTGTTGAGCAAAAAAAGACAAACTTGTTAAAATTTTACTATAAAATATTTATTAAAACGTAATTAATATATCAATAAAAATATCCAAATTTTTCTATTTATTAATTTTAACGAAGAGATAAAATCCTAATTGATAAAATTTAATATAAAATTATATAAAAGATTGTGAATAGTTTCATGTTATTTTGAATATATATAATGTAGATTTAGTTTATAAGTAATAAAATAATATAATTAATGTAAAATATGAAAATTTTAATGAAAAATCGCCAAAACTACCACATTTGTAATACTATTTTTATGTTTATTTAACTATGATTACCCTTATTTTTATAGGTAAATAAGAAAATTGTTAAAAATACCATAAGTTAAGTATCAATTTTTAAAATACCTTCAATAAAAAAATTATTAACATTTGAGTTTATATTTTAGTGATTACTGTTTAGGGTTTAATAATAATGGTCGGATTGAGTTTATAAATGTTCTATAAATATTTAAAAAAATTAACTTAGTGTTATTTTATCATAAATTTAGGATATTTTTGAAAATATTCATTAATTGATGGTAAATTTGAAAATAGTATCAAACTTGTGGCAAAATTAAAATTTTCCCGGTAAATAAACACTTATAATTTTATGGTTAACTAATTTAGGCATATGGTTTATAGTATGTGGTTTTGAAATATGGAGTTTCAATTTTAATAAATATATAAATAAATACCTAACTGTACAAAAACTATTCAAAAGGAATTTTCGAGTTTCCAAAAGAAAATTTCCAAAAAAAAAATTGAAGAGTTATAATTCAAAAACTATATAATTTTTTTTACTTCTTTATTTTAAATAATTATTTATATTTATATATCTATATTTTATCTTTTTAATAAAGAATATATTTTTGAAAATGTACCTTTAATGAAGATAAACATAACTAGTGGTACTCGGTAAAAGTGAAATTTCCTTAATATTAATGAAATATTTTATAAAATATAGAAAAACAAAAAAATATCAAAGTATAATAATTATGATAAATGAATTTAAAATATCATTAAAATATGATGTAAACAGATTAAAACAAATAAATATAAATAATTTATTATTAATTAGTTGATCGCTGTAAATATAGAAGTTAAATATTTTTGCCTAACTATTTGAATCCTAAAATTTATCATTTGAAAAGGAATTTGGAGTAACAATTTTGTTCTTAAGGTATTTAGCATGATTGCAATGTGAAAGCAGACATGGTCAATGTGAAGCTTTCTAATGTATTCATAACAATATATTACTTGTATGTACTAACCTATACAACTTTATCTATAACAAATAAAGTAAAAAACTTTAAGAGAAACTAATTGAAATATTATAAGTTGACTATCATTTTTAAAAATACATTAAACCAAAATATTTTAACATTTGAGTATAGGATTTAGTGATTAATGTTTAGTATTTAGTATTAAGGAGTGAAGTTAACTTATAAATTTTATAAAATGATTATTAAAATTTTATAAAAGATTAAGAGTGTTAGTTTAGTCATTTTAATCATACAGTTATCGTATTTATTAAATTATCATCATTTAGTGATAAATTTGAAAGTAATATTAAATTAGTACTTAAATAAATTCCTCTGAACTTTTATTTGTTATGGCATTTGATTATGGTTTGAGCTCATGTAAAAATTTCATTGATACTATTAAACCAAATCATCCAAGCTAACAAAGAAATAAAGCACACACTTCTTTCTCTATTAAGAAGCTCTACAAAGAGACACTGTTTGAAACTTTGCTTATATGAATGCCTCCAGGAACCAAAAGAATTCGCTGTCTCTCCTCCCTCAAATTTAGCAACAGATACTTTAACATATAGATCTTTGTTATCTTAAAGAAGAGAGAAAACATATTCAACTGAGCTTGGATGAAATGTTGTAAATAGAAGAGACACCATATTTGTGGTTAAACTAGTAAATATACATGAGCATAAATATTTTGGACCGTACAAAAAAATTTTGTATATTGTTTCTTAAATTAACAAGGTACCTTCTCAACTCACAAAGTTCTTTCACAAATTGTGTCACCACTATACACTCATTTTGGTGAATGATGAGCTTAGACCATTACAATGTTTTTTTATTCAACACTTTCCTTTTACATATTATTATTCACATCATTTTTATTTTCCACATAATTATTTAATAAAAAATATTTTTTATATTTAAAATCAGATAAAGCAAGTCTCTATTTATAGATTATGAAATGATGAATTTGCGATAAATATTTTTATTACAAAAAACTTATTCCATAAAATATTTGATATGTAAAAATTAGGATGTATTAAAAAATAGAGAAATTATCATTTGTGGATTCCATTTTTTCAACTTTCAACTAGTTAAATTTATTCAACCAAACAAATCCACGTATTTGTTTTAGGTTTTTCAACCTCAATTGTATAGATTCAATAGTTTAATAAATTACTCAACAAGCTTGATGGCGTATTCACTAACATATGTAGCATTATGTTTATAAACATTGATAGTAAATTTTAAATGTAAAATATTATAATCAATTAAATTATACTATAATTATATGGTAACATATAAAAATCAATACTATATAACATTTATAACAAATTTTAGTTATTTTCACATTTTGTAGTAATTAGTTTAATTATGATTTTTTTTCTTATAATAAATTAAATACTATAAGAACATTTTAATCAATCTAATATGTATTTCACCATCCCCAAAAAATTTCCAATTTTTAAAAAATTATTCAACAGTTTTCATTCCACATATTATAACTCTTAGCAGTTTAGTTTTTTTCATACATTTTAATTTATTTTCCCTATTCTTCGGTTAACAATATCTAACATATTAAAACCGAAGTACATTTGGGAAATCGCCCTTACCCTTACTTCATCATAATATTTACATCTTGTGCCATTAACATTATCTCTATATATTTACTAATTATTATTGGATATCCATTTACTGAATGTTAACTAACGATGGATTTTTTTGTGGTTTCATCTTAAGATAGCTATATATGTAATTTAGAGCCAGTTTTGTAAGTTATTTATTATTTTCCTATCTTGAGTTATGATAAACAGATTTAAGGATTTTTTGTTATACATTACATACCTTCATGTCGTATTGACATTAGGGTTATTTTTTTTCTTTTACAACTGACACTAGGGATTATATTATTTGTATCTACCTAAATTATATTTTTCTTTATATAAACCAACCATGACTAATATTATATTATACTGTATTGGAATCACGGTATAATAAATTGAGAAAAGGTATATAGTAATATAAAGTCTATGTTCCGAATATTTTGATGTTAGTGAATACTATATTATCATAATATTTGGGGACAGAACATGGTACTCAAAATGCATCAACGAAACATTTAAAACCATGTACCTATAAATAACATATCATTTTCGACACCAACAATTTTCATTATCTCAAGAAAATATTTTAATTTTTTTGATATTTTAAGTAATTTAGCTTAATGTATGCCTAATTTTTAGAAACCGCATAACCAAAAAGATATCAATTTCTCAATTCCAGTCTTTACTTTTAACTACCATATAATTATAGAAATGAATCCTCAGTACACTTTTCAAATAAACAACTTAACATATTAACCTCATAAATTTAAAATTTCATTCTAACAAA
>NC_079515.1:932900-956248 GCF_000801105.2 Raphanus sativus | reverse complement strand
TATTTTACCAGTGAAAATAGATGCTGTAGCACCAACACATGTAACTCAAACTCTGGCTTGTGAAAGGTATCGGTCAACACGGCAATAATTTCTTGCTCAATTTGCATAAAGTATGTCCGGTAGAATTGGTTAGAGAAGTCAGATTTCTGTCACAACCAGAGAGAAAACATGTTATAAGATCATGCATATAATGCCAGAATAAATGAGGGATAAAATTGAAACAGTTAGGTTTCAAAACCTGAAACTTTTTCATTAACACCAGTAAGAGTTTAAGCCCGGTTCCAGCAATGTTTTTTTCTGTATGCCTAAACGCCCAGATAACTGAATCCATCAATAGCTTCAGTTCCTAAGAGAAGATACAAACACAAGAGAAGCTCAATAATCACTTATAAGTAATAACCAATTAGTATAGAGAGAGATGTCAAGTCAACTATATGCAAGACCAGAATCACCAACCTCACTTGACAACTGTAGCAAGGTATGGAAACAATATGCAGCAATGGCACGAAGTAACGAGAAAAACTTGAACCGGTGTTCTGGATAATCTTCAAAGTTCTTAGTGATCATCTGCATAAAAGATGAAAAAAAAATTGACACTCTTTATATATTCTACTCCATCTCTAGTTCCATAAATAGTAGAAAATAATATTCCCATGGACCATAGAATCTGTTACCTCCAAAGTGCAATGGAAAACAGATTCAAAAATGTGAGGGACATCATTTTGCATTGCAACCTTGTACCTACACAAACACATTTCCATGTTACATTTTGTCTTACAACTTCTCTTTTGATAATTACGCATCAGCAGAGACAAGAAAACATACTGCTTTATTATTGTCTCAAAGAGTGATAAAACTTCTGATTCCCTTGCATCAGGAACATTTCTTGCATAGCCACCAAGTACGACATCCATCATTAATGGAACAAACTTTTTGCCAATTTGTGACTCGGTTTCATCTTTGTCTATTAACGTTTTTATCAGCTTCAGGATTTCTCTCGTAACAGATCTGTCACAAGTAGCATAAAAATTAAGCATTATTCAAGTTTGTAATATAATATTAGGGCATCAAGACCTGTGATTTTTTTTTATTTGGTATAAAAAGCCGTCCTACCTTAGAAGCCTAACAACAGATATCTTGGAAGCATACATAACACTATCACCAATGTAGATTGATACGAGTTCACTGTACATTCTGGTGCAGAAGAGGAAGAGTAAAGTCAAATATCACTAAGTTATAAGAAGAATGTAACAGTTTGTATAAGTATTAAAAAAACTTACTTGTAAATATTCAGCATATCCAAGAAGATCAATGACATTTGAGAAAAAAGTGTGTTCCTAGTGAAGTTGCAACTCTCGTATTTGTCTCGAGGATAGTAAGCACATTCCGTATCACATCAGGGTCTTTGAGGAAATCTGCATTCCGACATGCTTCTCGTATAATCTCTACCCATCTCTACATTGTAAGGGAAACAATTAATGCTTTTAAAGAGCTATGGACAACAAAAGCTGAGCAGTGACTTAATTGCTTATTAACAAACCTGATTAGGGAGAGCCATCACCTCTGAATGTATTCACCCATCTTATGAGGATCTGATTCAGCCTGGATTATACAAGCAAGCTGAAGATAGACAGACAGAGAGTGAGATCACGGCAAGAAATAGATTCATATCACCATTGCCGAGAAAGGACTGAAAAATGCATACAGATTCATAAAAAGTGTGCATCTGATTTGGCTCAAGATCTCGAATAATTGTTTTAAGGCTTGCTAGAATATCAGATATAAATGGCTCCTCGTCATGATCTCGAACCTAAATGAACACACATGACCTCACTGTAGATGATAAAGTAAAGAGTTAAACATGTTGTATTAAACTAACTTGTGGGTACCTGAACAACAAGGAATATGTGTTTGCATTTCCGAACAATCTTTAAGAGTGTATCACAAGCCATGTCCTGAAAGGAATATGTAGTATCTTAATAACATGTAAAATTTCAGTAAAAAAACATGTAATCATTTTTGGTACATGGAAGGTAATTAAATCAAAGTTCCAAATCAGTCCTATTTCATAATGAAAGATTCATCCAAGAAACTGTATTTCCCACATGAATTCTAGATGATCCAACTTGAAAAAGGGAAGAATTACCTTAACACCTGGATGAGTCGAATGCATGAAGTCAAACAACTTATTAACAACCACTACCAAATACTCCCAATTTCCCTTTAAGAATCTTGAATACTGTCCAAAAACATACCTGAAAAGAATGTAGAAGAAGACAAACATCAAAATACTCAAAACGAATCATGCAAGAAACAAGTTCAAGTTTATCATGGTACGTATCAGGGAACAAGTTATCCATTTATAGTAAGAAAATCTCATACTAAGTTATTGCCAGTAGTCATCTGATAGGTTTCAGTATTAGCATTTATAGTTTAGACTGTAGAGACAAACTCACATGACGTTGCTCGCGATAACAGCTTTATTGTCATTTCCCGTCATGATTTCACAGAAACTTAATAAAGCACGAATAACCCTCATTACAAACTCTTCTTCCTGTAATAAAGGCACAGAGTTCAAATGATTCAATAATTTTGATAGAATGAACAAAACTTTTGTGGAAACATAATAACAAGACCATAAGTAAAAATGAACGGAAAAAAGAAAAAAAAAATGAATGGAAGGCTAATAAAGAAGACTAGGGATGTTAGAAAGATGCTACCAAATAACTAGAGCGAAATAAGGTATTTGCTATTGGATTACAAACAAAATCCTCAGCTGTTGTTCATTGAAGATGCAAGTAGATACTAAGAGAGAAGATCTTACATGTTTTACATCCATGGAACCGGAAATAGACCCAATAGCCCAGCACAAAGTGTTCAGATTATTCCATGTCCACTCTTCTCTGTTTATCTGTTGGCTTAGCTTACGAAACATCTTTGCAAGGACAACAAAAAGTTGGCATCAATACAACAAGTCCAGCTAAGCCTTCAAATCAATCTAAAGAATAAGGACAATCTTAGACCATCAATATTGGGAGGGCCTTAGGCCAGCCCTTAAGGGAAAAGGGGAGAGGATCAAGAAGAAAATGGAAGAAAAGCCCTATATAAGGGCTGCCCTTATGCATTTCATGACACACAAAAAAAAAAAAAAAAAGAAGAAGCTAAGGGCTTTTTTTTCTGCCCACTAATAATGATGCTCTTACACCCCTCATATGTAGTAAGTACCTGTCTTTCGGTATCATCACGATCAAAGCGAGTGAGGCAGATCAATGTCTCCCGCATTATCTGACAACAATGTAAAAATGAAACAAGTCCACTGTTAAATCGAGTTTATTTAGTATAAATTTGATATATACTTAATATATTATATAACAGAAGATAGTAGCTATATAAAGTTGGTACCCTATACTGGAAAAGAACATCGCTATCCTTCATAGTTTCACGGACAATGTTCCCATTTTCATCTTCAACAATTAGCACTTCTTCAGGCTTAGCCATGCGAGCAATCATGAGCCCCCTCAATTTTGATATTTGATCAGAGTAAAGTATTTTTGTTGTTGTGACTTCAGGTTCGATGCGATCAACCGTAGGAGGAAAATAAACCATCTGACAATAAACAAAATCAAGACAAAACTTATAAACAGCACAATATACAACCCTTAGAGAATATAAAGAAGACATATTTGCAATATTCCAAAGAGGCTTTGAGTTAGTGCAGGGGTGACCTACTCGTTGACCTGACGTAAACAACTCCGAAACTAGTGAATGCCAGCAGTCCAAACAAACCTGTTCACTCATAAGCAAACAAAAGCTGAGACCTAAAAATGCATCAACGGCAAGAAGTATTAACAAGGGGAAGTCCCACATACCTTGAACACTTCAGTGTCATCAACATATGATATGCTAATGAGATATTCAAGACCAGAAAGTAGGAAGGGAATACTTTCGGGTGTAGATTCGAGGATTTTTATATGTAACTGCAACACCAAGAAATTTTTTATATGAAAGCAAGCAGACTAAAAAATCAAATGCAAACCCCTCCTCTGGTTTCAAAAAAAATAAAAATTACCTTAAAAAACGAAGTGAAAAACAGTGCCAAGTTCTGGATAAAAGCCTAGAGGTAAAGAAGATATACAGTCATGCACTACCGTAAAAATATAATAATATAATATATTTGCACGTAAAAAAACTTGCCTGTTCTTCGTCACTTCCAGATGAATATGCTCCTGGGATAGTAACATTAAAAGGAAGCATTCCCTGCAGACATGAAAACAAGTAAGGATATCATTACAAGAAGCAAAGGTAAAATGAAAGTCAATCTGATGAACACATAAACGACCAGAGACTACAATTATCAGCTAAAATTGAAACTATATAGTTGAACCATCAATGATTAAAACTAACAAAACACAAACTTAACACTACCTGCAAGTGTTCCATGAAAATCATGTACATTTGGACATATTGGTTTCTGTAGAACCTATCATAATTAAGAGCTGCAATCTGCCACAAGAACATAACTCATTAGATATGACAGCAAAGTAAAGACACCAACAAAACCTGGACCAGCCTATAAACCGGCATACCTTTGCCAGGCATTGAAGAGTGAGATTCCTATACTCCGGGACAGGGAAGAACTTAAGGAGGGTTTCCAGCTGCGAGTAATGAGTTCAGTAACAATTATCAAAGTCTGTGAGACTTTTTAAACCTTTCTTATTCCACTTATATTCCAAATACATTACCAAAGGTGACTCAAAAATATATTTGATCGGCATCCACGAAAGATAGGCATGCAATGCAGATAACGTTGCACGTATAAGTTCTGGTCTTAGGGAAGCTGAGAGAGCATATAGGCATAACTCGTGAATGAGTTGAAACTCGCTGCACATAAGAAAGTAGAATTACTCAGTAAAGTATGGCCAATATCACCATTTTGCAAATTATGGCAAAATATTTGAACATGGTTCAAATAAACTTGCCTGTTTAGAGACAATTTCAGATCGTTTATCTTGCTCTGAATCATTTCTCCTCTGGAGAAATTAAAGATCTCTTCACTTAAGAGCTAAAGAAAAAAAAGGAATGTTATTAAGTACACAACAAACGTAACTAATGCAAAATGCACTAATGCAAAATGCACTAACTAGACAATATATACTTACTTTCAAAATAGCCATGCAATTCTCACAGACAGTTTCGCTGGTTTTAGCAGCACTAACTAGGTCAGGGATAAAGTTTCTCCAGTTCGCCGGCCATTCATGTTTCAAGATCTGTATATAGGCATCAGAAATAAACATAGTAAGGCAAATAACCAAGTAACACAACTATATATATATATGTGTTTCCAAAAAAAAAAAAAAAAAAACACAACTATATGTTAGCAAGAAACCCTGAAGATACCTGAACCAAGATGAGATTTAACTTGTTGACATAAAGCCTTTCCGATCTGAAAGATGCTTCATTACTTGAAAGCTACATGGTAAAACAACTCAGTTACTTAGTCTATAGCATATTATATTATAACAGAAGAAAAAAACTAATGCAATTTTACATATATATGTACCTGCACAATGACTTCAGAGATGAAATTTTTCATTCCATCATGTTGTTCAACTGGTAATGCATTCCACCTATATTTGATAACACCTTCTAGAACCTGAAAGTGGAATCTATAAGAACTTTTCCTTCCTTGTAGCAACTAGCAAGCAAGCCCCTCAAAAAAGAAAACAACAATTATTCGAAAGTTGGATAATATATAAGCAAACTAACTTACCTGAAGAGCAAAATACTTGGTATGCATACTCCTAGTGTTCTGCAGAATGTGAGACACTTGAAGCCAAGTATCAGGGTTGTCTTTCAAATCCCGTAAGATATTATCCGCAGCAGCTCTCTGAAATATGTTTGATCATTAATTTTTTTTAATGGAAAACTAACACACTGATGCAACCACTTGGATTTTAGACCAAAGTAAAGGAAAGACAAGTACACTACACAAAAGCATCAAATGATTGTCAGAAACATTGTTGTTTTATCTAACACAAGTTACAAGCAGTTGCAACAAAACAAGAAAGCAACGAGAAGACAAGACGCATAACAGTTTCGATGGAGAGTCATAGACATTCGACTTACTTCTTCCTTAGATCCTGTAGCGTAAAAGGCCTTAACTGTGGCATCGAGTAAAGCAACGTCCATAGGGTTACTCAAGTCCCTTAACTTCTCAGCAGCCATGGTTGGGAAGATGCGGCAAACAAAACAAAACAAAAGAGAGACTCCACACGAAACTGAATATGGAGACCGAGAGACGTGCAGAAAATGCTTATAAGCGAGGGGAGGGAGAATGTGAAAGAAAACAGATTTTATAGATTATTTTTTGTCTTCCTATTATTTTTGTTATATTTTCATATATATATGGCATTCAAAAGATTTACGTGGAATTATAAGGATTCTTTATGATAAAATAAAATGCATTCATGTAAAATAACTAAATAGGTCAATAAATGGTATCCTACGGATAATTATTTCTAGATTATTTTTTGTTTTCTATTATTTTATACTATTTGTTTTAAAAAATATATATGTTAAGAAATTTATAATAAAATACAATGCATTCATGTAAAACAACTAAATAAGTCAATAAATATTACCCTATATACTTACATTATTTCTACATCTTAGCTGGCAAAATAGCAAAAATATATTTCTTTATATTCTTTAATTGATAAAAGGTTATATTAAATGATTTAGACTATTTAAACATTATATGGTATTCATTCATAGTTTTTTGTATATAATAAACAATGTTATTAGTTATAGTATTTTTTCTTCATATTAAACTAGTATTTTTCAAATATGTATACTATGATATTTGTTGTCACGTTGTGAGTTTTCAGTGAAAAACCATAACATAAAGTAAATTTTAACTTTGATTGTTTTAATTTTTTTGTTATATTAATTTTTTCATTTACACGTTTTGTTTATCTATTTTTAATTAATTGATTGAATCACCTAAAATATTGAGGGGCACAACCTCAAAATATAATGGATGCATAAATATGATTAGTGCTTAAAATTAACAAAAATTGTCAATAATTGGTTTGAAAAGTAGGTGCATATACATCTTCTCACCCTTGGATAAATACATCCCTCTTTGGTATGATTTTATTTTCTTGACATCCCTCTTTGGTATGATTTGATTTTTTTTGACATCCCTCTTTGGTATGATTTAAAAACATTGTAGTGGTCTAACTATATGTTTCTCAGAATATAATTTCCATAGATGTGGATTCCAATACCATTTATATTAGATTTGAATACTTTGATATGATTCAAAAACATTGTATTAGTCAAATTATATGTTTCTCAGAATATAATTTCCATAAATTTTGGATTCCAATACCATTTATATTAGATTTGAATATTGTATTATTGACCAACAAAATGATTGGTACAAAATGCTTCAGATATTTTATTTAGTTTGGGCCCAACAATAAAATGTTTCAGTTTAATATTTACTATCACCAGATCATGATGATTCAGGGAAACAGCGAGCAAGTATAGCCTAGCCCATGAAACATGGATCCATACGAATAATGGGCCCATGAAACACAGAGAACAAAACAGTGCGTTTCGAAAGAAAAAAAAATGTCGATCGTATCTGTTCCTTGTTGTTGTTCGAGTTTCCGACATCGATCGAGAGAGACAAAGAGGACAGCGATGGCATTGACGGTGGCGAAGAGTGCGTTGGAGGCGATTAGAGAGAAAGGTCTCGGAGGTTTCCTCAGGATGATCCGAGAAGAAGGCTTCCTGTTAGTATTTCTTCCTCTCGTCCTCTTCGTTTCGTAGCTTTAGCTTAACTCTTGGGATCTCCTTCGATTCGATTCGTTAGATCCCCTTATAACCTAGCAATTCGAAATGCATTGCCATTCTCTCTAATTTGGTTTAAATTCCCCGTGATTACAGGAGATGCCTGCCAGATGGAAACCTCTTGTAAGTATACATAACATTTCAATTTTGTTTGTTGAAAGCATCTGTGACTGTAGGCCAAAGCTCGTTGTAGTTTTTATTATATGTGTGTCCTTTGGTCTGTGAACAAACATTCTTATGTCTCTATTTGATCAATTGAAAAGGCAAACCAAAATACACAACATAGGAGCAACGCTTATCGGTGTCGACAAGTTCGGTAACAAATACTACCAGAAGCTGGGCGATACTCAGTGCGGTACGCTCTTCTCTGATGTGTTGATTATTGGAAGATCACTGTAGGAATTATATAATAACATTTACTATCTATTTTATCTCTTCTCGTCCAATAAACTGTATATAATATACTTCAAATGTCTCTTGTCTACTCTGAAATGTAGCATTTGGTTTAACCCTGGAACTGTTTATCGAACCAACATCTTTTATCTGCTAGATTGCATAATTTTATTTGGTAAAAAAATAATGATAGTGGAGTGTGTATCTCTCTATAGAATATTTAGCCAATTCGCTTTCTTTGCACTGAA
The DNA here is from genome assembly GCF_000801105.2 of Raphanus sativus. NCBI lineage: Eukaryota > Viridiplantae > Streptophyta > Magnoliopsida > Brassicales > Brassicaceae > Raphanus > Raphanus sativus. The sequence goes on along the minus strand of NC_079515.1, from coordinate 947,747 downwards.
ACATTGAGTCGCTTGCTAACAGGTAGACACAGGTGGGTAGAGTACGCATCGAAGGATCGTTACAACGCATCTCAAGTACCAGCCGAATGGCACGGATGGCTTCATTTCATCACTGATCACACCGGAGACGACGTAATTAATAAAACCGATTTTAAGTATGCTATGGTTTAATAATAAGTTGCAGATAATCCATTGTCTCACTCTCTCTCTCTTTCTGTTTGAAGCTGTTGAGTCAGAAACCAAAAAGGTATGGGATTGAGCATAAGGAGAATTTCTCTGGAGAAGGTGATGCATACATTTACCATTCTAAAGGGCATACCTTGAACCCGGGGCAAAAGAACTGGACTCGGTACCAACCATGGGTACCCACCAAGACCAAGTAAGAATGTGAGAGCTTTTTGGTTAATGCTCTCTGAGTGAGTGATTTATTGTTTTGTTTCAGTCTCTTTTGAATAAAAGCAAAGCTGTTTTGGATCTCTAAAGCTGAACAATTGGGTTTATTGAATTGTGTAATTGATGCTGTTTAATCATATTGCTTCTTTCTCCTCTGGAGAGGAGATTATTACACATTTACACTACAGGATTATAAATATTAGTTTGAAAAGCAGTTCCATCAAATTTAATTATAATAGATGGCCATGAAGATTTTGACCCAAAAGAAAAAAAAGATGGCCATGAAGATCTAGTGAATTTTTTTTATAGTCTAAATTGCTGTAAATTATAGAAATAAATAATGGTAGAATGAAAACAACAACATGAGTAAATTGCAATTAATCCCTAGCACTAGGAGAATGAAGAGTTCTCTTATAAAATTGGATGAAAATAACAAACAATAATAGCACATAAAACATGTTTTATAGGAAATCTAATGAGATTAGTTGAGAAAAAAAAGAAAATTAATGGAAGTTGAAAAAAACAACAGTAGTTAATGTTTGACCAGCTAAAAAACAGTAATTTGAAAAGTCCGTTGGCCGTTTATGTCAGCCTGTCATAAATAGTCCGTCTCTCTTCCTCTCATTTCTCTCCTCTGCGAATTCAAAAACTCGTTGAGCTCAGAAAAATTCAGACAAGTCAAATCGTAAAAGCCACAAGAGAAAGAGAGAGAGAGAGAGAGAGAGAGAGAGAGAGCTCTTCCATCTCCTTCTCCCTGAACAAGCCTCGCTCACAAAATCTCGGAATCCCCTTGAACAAGCTTCCGTAGCCATGGGGTTTGATCCCGAGAAGCCATCGTCTGTTTCTCTTGGACAGGTTTCGCGCTTCTCTTTTGCACATCGTCTTTCGATATTTTCTCCCTTCTTTTTCTTTGGGTCGCCGACAAAAAAAAGTACTTTGTTTGTTTGGTTCTTGACTTCTTGTCCGGTCAAATTAAAGGGGCTTGAGAGAGTTATTATATTAGCTTAGGGTTTTGCCTGATTTTGGAAATTATCTTATTATTATTTTGGATGTGAAATTATGTTCCTGTGCAGGTTGGTGATTCATCTTCAGGTGGGATAAGCTCAGTGAAAGAACCTCTGATCAAGGAGGAGAACCACCACAGCCCAGAAAACTACTCTGTTCTTGCAGCCATCCCCCCGTGAGTTGTTTTTCTATTTGTCATTTTTCTTTTATTGTTTGGTTGTCATTAATACAAACTGTGGTCCCAAAAAGATTTTGGTTGCTACTCGCAGTTTGGTTTTGCACATGATAGAGACTTGTCTTAAAAGCAATACTAAAGAAGTCACTCATTTATTTGCAGGTTTCTATTTCCAGCTCTTGGAGCTTTGCTTTTTGGTTACGAGATTGGTGCCACATCTTGTGCAACCATTTCTATTAAGGTAAATTGCCTTAAAACTGTGCTTAGATTAGTTAGGTAGGTAACTCAAGTTCTAAGCTGTTTTTTGTCTTCCTGTATGTACAGTCGCCTACGCTTAGTGGAATTTCATGGTACAACTTGTCTTCAGTGGATGTTGGTATAATTGTGAGTCTATCTTTCACCTTTCTTGGTTCTTCTACATGTTGTTTATTTGCATAGTTTATTTGTCATTGTGTTTTCTCCCTATAGGACCTCTTGTGAAAAGAAAATTATTTTGCTTAAATATTTTTAAATTTTGGTGCAGACTAGTGGCTCACTATACGGTGCCTTAATTGGATCCATTGTGGCATTTAGTGTTGCAGACATTATAGGTTGGTTTCTTTATCTTGTTTTACATAGCAGCTTCTCCATCTGAAAGAAACTGAATTGCTTTTGGATTTGATTTTTCTTCAAGGAAGAAGAAAGGAGCTGATTTTGGCTGCCTTCTTATATCTTGTTGGAGCCATTGTGACTGCAGCAGCACCTGTCTTTTCTGTCCTGATTACTGGACGGCTTATGTATGGCATCGGTGTTGGACTGGTAAAGATCGATCTTGCAGCTTTTGGATTACACTTTTTAGCATTCAAAGCTGATATGTTCCCATATATTGTAGACAATGCACGCAGCTCCAATGTACATTGCAGAGACTGCTCCTAGTCAGATACGTGGACGGATGATCTCACTAAAGGAGTTCTTTACCGTTCTTGGGATGGTTGTAAGTGGATTTCAGAATTTTTATTGCTCAGTTTGGAAGTTACATAATCCCTTAAAACTGACACATATAATTTTGTTTTTGTGAAGGGAGGTTATGGAATAGGTAGCCTTTGGGTTACGGTTACTTCTGGTTGGCGTTACATGTACGCAACAATCATCCCTCTGCCGGTTATCATGGGAATTGGAATGTGCTGGCTACCAGCATCCCCTAGGTGGCTTTTACTGCGCTCTCTCCAGGGAAAAGGGAACGTGGAGAGCCTACAACAGGCCGCAATCAAGTCTCTTCGCCGCCTTAGAGGGTCTGTGGTAGTTGACTCGTCCGTTGAACAAGTAAACGAGATCTTGGCTGAGCTTTCCTCTGTGGGTGAGGACAAGGAAGCTACACTTGGTGAAATATTTCAAGGCAAGTGCTTGAAAGCTCTCACTATAGCAGGAGGTTTAGTTTTGTTGCAACAGGTTGGTGCATTCAATTTCATCAAATGTCCTTTAGGAGAAAGAAAAAATAGCTAAATATATTTTTTCAAATGGTTACAGATAACAGGGCAACCACGTGTGCTTTATTATGCACCATCAATATTACAGGTTTTTCTTCTCATCTCTTATTAAGTTGGCTTGTTTTTTCACTATGACAAAGCTCTTGAGAGAATCTCAACTTCTTTCTTTGGACCGCTAACAATGCCCTATTAGACTGCCGGTTTCTCTGCTGCAACTGATGCAACTCGGATCTCAATTCTGCTCGGTCTATTGAAGGTATTCATTTTCTTCCATCTTGTTAGGCATATCAGATCCTGTTAGCTATGAAATATTACAGGAGTAATATGCTTTGTAGTAAAGTCTCTGGTACCAGTATTAAAATTAATATGAATGTGTAGCACATTTTAAACCGTCTTATCCTTGTGAACTAATTTTTCTTTTTTGCAGCAAAGATATTTTGTATGTTTCCTTTGAAGACTTTTAACATGGTATTTTACTGTTGCAGTTGGTTATGACTGGAGTTGCTGTTATAGTGATTGACAGACTTGGAAGGAGGCCTTTACTTGTTTGTGGTGTTAGTGGCATGGTCTGTCCTCATTACTTCTTTAGTCTTTTCTCTTTCTTTGTTTTTTGCTTCACGAGACAGAAAAAATAAATGATTTAAGAATTGTTTTGCCTCTTGTGTAACAGATGATCTCACTGTTCCTCATGGGGTCCTACTACATCTTTTATAACACTGTACCAGCTGTTGCTGTAGTTGCATTGCTACTGTATGTGGGCTGCTATCAGGTTAACCTTTCTTACAGATTTTTCTAATTAAGGTTCCACTCTTGGCAATAATATCTTATAATTTTCTTGATACGATCTCAAAAAAAGGTTTGCCATGAATCTTGCACAGTTATCCTTTGGACCTATTGGTTGGCTGATGATTTCAGAGATATTCCCCTTGAAGTTAAGAGGAAGAGGAATCAGCATAGCAGTGCTTGTGAATTTCGGCACAAACGCGCTTGTGACATTCGCTTTCTCACCTCTAAAGGTAAAAGATTCCAGAACCAAGAGAATGTAGCTATAACTTTGGAAGAACACGATTAACTAGAGGTTCCCTATTTAGCTCTCACCTCTAAGTTAGAGGCTCTAACCAACTTAAAGACTGTTTCTGACTGAGCTACAGTCATCCATATATCTTGTTGGTTGCATATCTTAATCTGTTTATTTTTCTCTAGATTATCGTCTGAGTTTTGGAGGTTTTAGCTCACCTGGTATCTTTTTTTCTGAAGGAGCTCTTAGGAGCTGGAGTACTGTTCTGTGGATTTGGAGTGATATGTGTAGTGTCTATCTTCTTCATATACTTCATTGTGCCTGAGACAAAGGGTCTTACTCTTGAAGAAATTGAAGCCAAATGTCTCTAGAAAGGTGGGAACTCATCTTCTTAGCTTCCATCTTCACTGCTGCTTCATTGCTTGAGGCTATGGATGGGAAAGGCAGTAACCAGAGGTGGTGTCGCCGCCATTTACCGCGGAATTTCATTGGTCGGTAACAAAAGAAGCTCGCGGCAAAAACTTGGTTCAACTTTTAAATTTCGAAAGTTTACTTGTATGTTTTCTCAAATGTAAGAAAAATCACTATTTTGAGAAAAAAAATATTTCTATATCATTTTCGAGCTTTTATATATTATTTCAGTAAATATTATTTGCAATATAAGTATATTTTGTTATGTAATATTGATTTTCAAAAGAATACTTGCCGACAAAAAACTATGAAATGTGAAATGAAACTTAATTATTGCAAACAAACAAAAAAAAGTAGCTCAAAACAATGTGAAAGTAATGTGAAAATAAATTGTACTTTTTCCATTTCACAAAAGGTATTTTTCTTTGTCAACTGTGTTCATTTCACTGAACTAAAATCCCAAGGTCAACATTACAAGTTAAAGGATTTTTTTTTTCCATCTAAAGGCTTATATTAATATTATAAGACATGCCCAAAAAAGGACAAGTCCAAAGAACTTTACAAACGAATCCACAACTCAACCCCAAAATCCAGAACCTACACGGACCAACTAAACACATGGGCTCAAAGCCCAAACCATAACAAGAAGGCGATCTCCACAGCCACGCGTCAGAGATTGATGGAAGTACATCCACGTGTCCACCTCACCCAACGCGTGGAACACGCGCCCCTTCGTCTTCACGGCGAGACCTAAACGCCGTCGGAATCTTCCGGTCGCCGGTTCATCTCATTCCGCTTGATCCAAATTGGAGAAATCCATCTCCGTCTTCATTGCCGGCGAAAGTCCACCTCCAACAACTGTATTGACGGTATAGGGTTTCCTCAGCTTCACATCTCCGGCCAAAGACCGCCGCCCTCGTGACGACGCTTCATCGGACCACTCCTTTGGCATGCATCGAAAGAACGCATCCAACTCCGACAAACCACCACTTCCATACTTCTCTTCTCAAAACGCAACCTCTAAATCAATCGATCATCTGAAAAGGAGTTCGATTTAAGATGGAGTAGGACAAAGATCGGCGGAGCTCATGAACCCGTGAGAAGACTCTCGGGAGAACACCATCGACGCCTCCAAACCAACGATACCTCTCAGCAAGCCGGATGGTTTCACCTCGGTAAGCGCGCGAACCACCAGAGTCAAAAAGCCAGCTACACGGCGTTGAGGAAACCACTGTTATACTGGAGTCGTTTTATACCATCGGAGAAAAAGCAGAATAGAAAACCACCACGATTTTCTCAATCTCTCAATAAACCTTAAGAGAGAGATAATCTACCATTCCCTCTCTAACTTCTCACCAACATTACAAGTTAAAGGATTATTAACAAGGCCTAACGTAACAGAGATAAAACAAAAGAAATTAAATACTGAAGCCTAATTTTGAGACGGTGGTTGATGTTTCACGCAGGATCAAGATGGTTTGCTTATGACACGTGTATTAACACGTGGTCTTCATGCGATCACCAACCCATTCGGTCGCCGAGAAAGTTTCACCGCCGTAGAATCTTCCGCCTCATGTCCCTGTCTTCTCCGTGCTAACAGCCAAACCCTAACTTTTTCTTACTTTTTCGTCTTTCGCCGCCGCAAGTGATTTAGTATCAGACATTTTTGCATGTCTAAAAAATCACTGAAATATAACTATTCTATTAATTACACTTATTTAATTAATAATATTTATGATAAATAAAATTATTTAAAAAATTATACATTTTATAGTTAATGTTAATCTTAAAATAAATATGAATTGTATTGAAATTCTAAAATAAAATAAAATTTGTCACAGAAATGAAACACTCTTTTATATAACAACACCAAAAAAAGTGTTAAATGTTTCCTATGAAACACCGTGACGTCATTGATTATCACACAACAAAAACATAATGTAACGTCATAAACAGATAAATAAATAATACGAGAACCTTCTCTCTTCTTTTTTATCTAGTTTACTGAAGTTGTGGCTAGTGGCTACGATCACACGTTACACAAATCCCCTATAAATGCAGACGCGCGTCCTCAACGTTCCTACATAACAACGAGAAAATCGTCGCATATACCATTAGAAGATAACAATGGCGACCACCAACAAGCAAGTCATATTGCGAGACTACGTCACCGGTTTCCCCAAGGAGTCAGACCTCATCTTCAACGATGCCACCGTCGATCTAAAGGTTGCTGCGGGATCTAACAAGGTCTTGGTGAAGAATCTCTTCCTGTCTTGCGATCCTTACATGCGCATTCGCATGAGCAAGCCTGATCCCTCCACTGCTGCTCTCGCTCTACCTTACAAGCCCGGCCAGGTACAGTTTATGAAGAATCTATGGTGGAATTTTAACACGATTAATCGTGATTAATTAGTGAATACGTGTAACCACCAGTCATGCATATAGCAGCGATAGATTTGAATAAAATATTTTTTAAATATTAGTGATGGTCTAACTCACATCCGAAAACTAGCTCAGGAGTGGAGGATTACCCACACACTTATATATTAAACCTATTTACTCGGATTTAATATTAAAAAAATATTGTTATTTTATTAACCCCTATATTAATTTTATTGTCTTACCAGTTTTGTGCCCCTATTGGTAAATGGTTCACCGTGTTGTTGTTTTGCAGCCAATCTATGGGTATGGAGTGTCAAAAGTGGTAGATTCAGGGCACCCTGATTACACAAAGGGAGACCTGCTTTGGGGTATTGTTGGATGGGAGGAGTACAGTGTTATTACTATAACTCCTTATTCACATTTTAAGATCCTACACACTGATGTTCCCTTGTCCTACTACACTGGTCTTCTCGGTATGTTTTTTGATCATGCATGCAGTTTTCACTTGGTAATTTCGTAGATAAATGTGAACTTGATAGTCAGTGCCGGCGTTGAACACATCCCAACGATACAATTGCATGGGGCCTCTGGTTTATTTAAACATTTGGGGTGTAGTTTTTGTCAATTGTTGTTATTTATCATAAAGTTTAATAAGGTGGTAGCACTTTGTAAAACATATTTCTACTGAATAACACGGTTTGTAACTTTATATATCATTTTAGATAAATTAATATGAGAATGAATAGAAAAAAATAATTAATTAAACATTAATTATTTTTTAGGTTAAATTATATTTTCTTTCCAATACTATTTTGACTATGAAAATATGATGGATGACTTTGTGAAAAAAATGCAAGAAATTTATTTTTTTAAGAATTTACAAAATTTTACTAGTTTTGAGGATATTTAAATTTTTGTTATAAACTTAAGGTTTTTATAGATTAAATTTCTGTATTGTTTAAAGGCTTCATTTTTTTAATTTCGTATTGGACCATAAAAATATCAGAACCGGCACTGTTGATAGTGAAAGCTGTGTGATATACAATGCCCCAAAGCTTGATGTGCTTCTCTCTCTCTATGATTATTAGCATGATACATTGGTTTATTGTGGTGTGGCCTTGGGTTATTGACATGTTGAATTGACATTGTTCAGTAGTTTACTATTGGTCATTGCTCTGTTTCTGACAGGTATGACCGGGATGACTGCCTATTCTGGGTTTTATGAAATCTGTTCTCCTAAGAAAGGAGAGACCGTCTTCGTCTCAGCTGCATCTGGTGCTGTTGGTCAGCTCGTCGGGCAACTCGCAAAGATTATGGGATGTTATGTCGTTGGAAGTGCCGGCAGTAATGAAAAGGTAATCACACTTTACTTGTACTACTGGCTATTGATCCATGCTAACACATAGAGTATCTTGTCTCCTTTTTGTTTCTTTTATTGTAGGTTGATCTTCTCAAGAATAAGTTTGGGTTTGATGAAGCATTCAATTACAAAGAAGAGAAAGACCTTGACGCTGCCCTGAAGAGGTCAGTATATAAAATACTTGTCTTCATATCTAATAAGCTTCATTGGACATCATCATAGATTTTGACTCAAACCTATGCTAACACATCCAGGTGTTTCCCGGAAGGCATAGACATATACTTTGAGAACGTAGGAGGCAAGATGCTAGACGCAGTGCTCCTAAACATGAAGCTAAACGGGCGTATCGCGGTATGTGGAATGATCTCACAGTACAACCTGGAGGAGCAGGAAGGCGTGCGCAACCTATCGAGTGTCATTTACAAGCGGATTCGGCTTCAAGGTTTCGTGGTCTTTGATTACTATCACAAGTACTCCAAGTTTTTGGAGTTTGTACTTCCCTATATTAGAGAAGGGAAGATCACTTACGTAGAGGATGTAGCCGAAGGACTGGAGAAGGGACCTTCTGCTTTGATTGGACTTTTCCATGGTAAGAACGTCGGCAAACAGCTCATTGTGGTGGCTCGTGAGTGATGATTGAGAGACGTTTTAGAGTTGGTTATCAGCTGGAGATGAGTTAATTACGCTTTGTTGTAGTTGTTTTGTAAGTTTAAGTTTCGCCTTAAAGACTGTACTTCACTTTCATTCCAATAATAAAACCCTTTTGTGTTGTAGTATTTTTACTGTATTAGTATAACTTGCATTTGAATTTTTGTTATTTTGATTTGACTAATAGTTAGCCAAATATCGGGAAAATGGCTTATTTTTGAAACCCAATTTTATGCACCATCAATACTACAGGTTTTTCTTCTCATCTCTAGTTAAGTTGGCTTATGTTTCACCATGAGGAAGCTCTTGAGAGAATCCGAACTTCTTTCTTTGGATCGCTATAACTACTAGACTGCTGGCTTCTCTGCTGCAACTGATGCAACTCGGATCTCAATTCTGCTCGGTCTATTGAAGGTATTCATTTTCTTCCATCTTGTTTGACGTATCAGATCCTTAGCTATGAAATATTGGGAGAGTAATATGCTTTGTAGTACAATCTCTGGCACCACTATCAAAAGTAATAAACTAATAAGTATATGATGTTTAGCACATTTTAAACCATTTTAAACGTGGCACTTTACTGTTGTTGCAGTTGGTAATGACCGGAGTTGCTGTTATAGTGATTGACAGACTTGAGAGGAGGCCTTTACTTCTTGGTGGTGTGAGTGGCATGGTCTGTCCTCAAAGTCTCTTCTCTTTCTTTGTTTTTTTGCTTCACGAGACGGAAAAAATAAGTGATTAAGAATTGTTTTGCCTCTTGTTTTTTTGCTTCACTACATCTTTTAATAATACTGTACCAGCTGTTGCTGTAGTTGCATTGCTACTTTATGTGGGCTGCTATCAAGTTAAACTTTTTTCACAGATTTTTTGAATTCCATTCTTGGCAACGCTAAGTTTATATTTTTTCTTATAACTTTGTGATCTCAAAAAGGTTTGCCATGAATCTTGCACAGTTATCCTTTGGACCTATTGGTTGGCTGATGATTTCAGAGATATTCCCTTTAAAACTAAGAGGTAGAGGAATCAGCATGTGCTTGTGAATTTCGGCACAAACGCGCTTGTGACATTCGCTTTCTCACCTCTAAAGGTAAAAGATTCACAATCAAGAAACTCAAGTAGAGGTTCCCCATTTAGCTTTCAGCTAACCAACTCTTAAGATTTTTTTCTCACTGAGCTACAATCCATTATGCTAACTACAGTGATCATATATCTGGTTGGTTCCAATTCTTGTGTTTTTTTTTTCACGAGGCTATCGAGTATTAGAGATTTTAGCTCACTTGGTATTTTTTTCTGCAGGAGTTTTTCGGAGCTGGAGTATTGTTCTGTGGATTTGGAGTGATATGTGTAGTGTCTCTCTTCTTCATATACTTCATTGTGCCTGAGACAAAGGGTCTTACCCTTGAAGAAATTGAAGCCAAATGTCTAGAAATATTTTTTTCCGAGCTTTTCTTATATTATTTCAGTAAATATAATTTGCAATAAGTATTTTGTTATGTTTTATTGATTTTCAAATAACTACCTGCCGACAAAAAATATATGAAATGTGAAAGGAAACTTAATTATTGCAAAAAAAAGTAGTTCAAAAAAATGTGAAAATAAAATTGTACTTCCTCTATTTTAAATGATGTATATTTTGAGTTGTTATTCACATATTAAAAATATATATTAATTTTTGAATATAAAACATTATTTTCTAATTAGCTATTATCAATAACTTTTAACTAATCAAAATTCAATAAATGTAATTATTTTTAAAAAATTACAGTGTGCATTATTAATTAATAAAAGTTATGAAATGTGAAAGGAAACTCTTTTTGTGTGTTCGTTCACTATGTGAAAGGAACACTTAATTATTGCAAAACACAACAAAAAAGGTAGCTCAAAACAATGTGAAAGTAGTGTGAAAATAAAATTGTATGAAACAACTATGACGTCACTGATTATCACACAAAAACATAATATAACGTCATAAACAAGAAAATGAATAATACGAGAACCTTCTCTTTTTATCTACTTACAAAAGTTGTGGCTACGATCACACGTTACGCAAATCCCCTATAAATGCAGACGCGCGTCCTCAACGTTACAACAAACAAAAAAAGAAGAAGAAGAAACGAGAAACCACATACATACATTTGTCATTTGTTACCAAAACCTAAAGCAGAAGATATAGAATGGCACCCACAGGCGAAGCGTCGACCGTGAACAACAAGCAAGTCATATTGAGAGACTACGTCACCGGCTTCCCCAAGGAATCAGACCTCGTCTTCAACGATGCCACCGTGGATCTAAGTGTTCCGGCTGGATCTAACAAGGTTCTGGTGAAGAATCTCTACTTGTCTTGTGATCCTTACATGCGCATTCGCATGGGCAAGCCTGATCCCTCCGCTGCAGCCCTCGCTCTACCCTACACCCCTGGCCAGGTACAAGTCTTTTGAGATTTTGGATTAATCACGATTAGTCGTGATTAGTGAATATGTTTAACTAGTGTCTCTTAGCAATTTCCCTGTTGAAGCATTGATAGATTTGAATAGTTACTTTGAAACTCAAAATAATATTATTTTATTCTGTGACTAGTAATGATGTATTCAAAATAATTCATGTTAATTTTAAGTTTTGCTAATATTCAGTAATGACCAGTTTTGTTTGTGCTCATTGTAATGGTTCACTGTGTTGTTTTGCAGCAAATCTATGGGTATGGAGTGTCAAAAGTGGTAGATTCAGGGCACCCTGATTACACAAAGGGAGACCTGCTTTGGGGTATTGTTGGATGGGAGGAGTACAGTGTTATTACTCCAACTATTTACTCACATTTTAAGATCCTACACACTGATGTTCCCTTGTCCTACTACACTGGACTTCTCGGTATGTTTTTCTGATCATACATGCAGTTTTCACTTGGTAATAATTTCATAGAGAAAGGTGAACTTGATAGTGAAAAATCCTATGCTAGACAATGCTAGTTTGATGTGCTTCTCTCTATGATACAATATCCCAGTCATGTTGAATAATATTGTTCAAAACTTAATTTACGAGTTTCAATAGTTTGCTAGTGGGCTTAGAAGCATTGCTCTGTTTCCGGCAGGTATGGCTGGGATGACTGCTTATTCAGGGTTTTATGAAATCTGTTCTCCTAAGAAAGGAGAGACTGTCTTCGTGTCAGCTGCATCTGGTGCTGTTGGTCAGCTCGTGGGACAGCTCGCAAAGATTATGGGATGTTATGTCGTTGGAAGTGCCGGCAGTAATGAAAAGGTAATCACACTTCACTTGTGTACTCTTGCTGTTGATCCAATGCTAACACATAGACTGACTTGTTATTGTCCCCTTCTTTATTTTTCTTCTGTTGTAGGTTGATCTTCTCAAGAATAAGTTTGGGTTTGATGAAGCTTTCAATTACAAAGAAGAGAAAGACCTTGACGCTGCCCTGAAGAGGTGTTTCCCGGAAGGCATCGACATATACTTTGAGAACGTAGGAGGCAAGATGCTAGACGCAGTGCTCCTAAACATGAACCTAAAAGGCCGTATCGCGGTATGCGGAATGATCTCACAGTACAACCTGGAGGAGCAGGAAGGTGTACGCAACCTAGCGACCGTCATTTACAAGCGGGTTAAGCTTCAAGGCTTTGTGGTCTCTGATTTCTATGACAAATACTCCAAGTTTTTGGAGTTTGTGCTTCCCTATATTAGAGAAGGGAAGATCACTTACGTTGAGGATGTAGCCGAAGGACTGGAGCAGGGACCTTCTGCTTTGATTGGACTCTTCCATGGTAAGAACGTCGGCAAACAGCTCATTGTGGTGTCTCGTGAGTGATGATTGAGAGACGTTTTGAGTTTGGTTATCAGCTGGAGATGAGTTAGTTAATTACGCTTTAGTTGTTTTGTAAGAAGTTTAAGTTTCGCCTTAAGTACTTCACTTTCGTTATGTAATAAATAAACCCTTTTGTTTGTTGTATTAATGTATTAGCCTATATTGAACTTGAAACTTTTGTTATATTGATTTGACTGGTAATCAGCCAAAATAACCAACCTGGTAACTGGTACTGAGCAAAAAACTAGAATTTGAAAAACCCAAGCGAATCCGAAAAATAGTACCGAATCCAAACTAAAACTTGTTGAAGATCCAAACATGTTCAAAATTTTGGTATAGAAAATCGAATTCAACTGCACCGAATCCAAACTAAAATTTATAAATATCTGAATGAACTTCGACAAACCGAAATCGCAAGAAGGCCCATTTGATCATATAATTTATTAAATTATACTAACTTATGGGCCTGGTGAAATAACAAACGGGCCATTGTAAACAATATGGGCCATCATTAAAAATTAAAACCCATGTTATAAGCTGTTTCCGCCATGCTCGCTATTTTTTTTCTCTTCAGGATATTTTTTGTTTGTTGGGTGGTGTTGAAGGAGCAAAAATGGCGTCGAATCTCGTGAAAGCTCTCATCCGATCGCAGATTCTTCCATCTTCGAGGAGGAACTTTAGTGTGGCGGCTGCGGCTACCACTCATATCGGCATTCCAACAGACGATTTAGTCGGAAACCACACGGCCAAATGGATGCAGGTAACAACTTTAGATCTTCTTACTCAACCGAACCCCGTCTAAATTTAATTGTCGATGATGATGATGATCTCCCTTATAGTTAGATCTCGATTTGACAATGTTTAGGATTTGCTCATCCGGTATGGTACTCGATTCACGGTTTTGATGAAATTTCTTCACTGTTTCGTGAAACTTAGTGTGCTGTTTAAATTAGAAGATGAATCTTTTCGTTGTTAATAGAATTCATTCACAGAGGCATGATGAATGTATGTGAGGTAGAAAACATGTTAGGTTTGCAGTTAGCTCTATGTTTATAAAACACAGTGTGAAGAAGCAGATCAACTTGCTCTCGTTATTTGAATGCTTACGTGTCATTGAGGCTTTCATGAGAAAGCTGATAAATTCACTATTTCTCAGCATCCTCTGCTTTCATGAGAAAGCTGATAAATTCTAGGGAGTTTTAGTTGTTTGGTGAGATTTCAAACATTTATATATATACATTACATTGTTTCGGCTCTATAGAGCATTGGTTATTTCTTGTAAGTTTTGAGGTTTGAGTTTCACGTTTTTTTTATTTCTCTTGTCCTTTTGTCACTTTTCCTGGTAATTTTGCATAACGTGGGTGTGGAACTTAAACTGTAACAACAGGATAGAAGCAAGAAGTCACCAATGGAACTGATCAATGAGGTTCCACCTATCAAGGTTGTTGGAAGGACTGCTGCTTGTGAAGGAGGTTTGTCTTCCTCTCCTCATCAATGTTTTTTTTCTTTTTTTTTTTGTCGCTGACCTCATCAGTGGTTTTAAGATACGCTTTTGACTTTGTGATTTTTTACCTAACTGGAGATTTATATATATATATAACGTGCAGACACCAATCCAGCACTCGGTCATCCAATTGAGTTCATTTGCCTCGACCTACACGAGCCTGCCATCTGCAAGTACTGTGGCCTTCGTTACGTTCAAGATCATCATCACTAAACGCGACGTTTCCGCAAGTGGAAAAAACATCTCTCGTCTCTCCCCACTTTTTTTTATTGAATTGTCAAGTTTGTGTATCGCTCTCTATGATGCTCCGACATCTTAAGATATCATTTCTTAATAAAGGATTCGATCACATTAGTGCAAGTGCGGCTTTTTGTCACACCTGTCAGGTTGTAAACATTCTATATTTAAAAACTCTTTCCATGCCAATGAGCTCAGCCAAGGCTTGGGGTTTTGCTATATAATCAGTGTCGAGTAATGGTCTTTTTGCCTTCAAGAATCTCGTTTTTATTCTGGCTTTGCTAAAAGCAAATAATTTAAAGTAGTAACACAAAAGTACAAAACCTCTCCTTGACCAAAAAAGGAGTGTAATAATAGGATTCAAAACTTTCCTCCAACCAACTCATAAACAATGTTGTGACGGGGAGACCACTTGATCAGCCTAATTATAAAATCTCACT
>NC_079515.1:844014-932800 GCF_000801105.2 Raphanus sativus | reverse complement strand
TTTTAAAATACATTAATTCAAATTTTAATGTTGTTTGAAATTTTTAACTAAAGTGAAGAGTAAGAAGTTAAAATGATGAACATGTACCATAAAAGATAATTTATGATAAAATAATAAAATTTTATAATGTAGTTTGATTTTTTTTTAAAAAATTACTAAACAATTATAAATAATTAATCAAATATTTATAATTATATATTTTACGAACTATTTCTCAGAAATTTAAAAATCCTTATAAATAGTTTTATAAATCCTAATAGGGGGTTCTATAACTCAAGTGATTCAATAATTTATACCACTTCGATGTAAAGTGGTTCTATAACACAACCAATGAATTTAGAAAACTATTTTTATGTAACGTGCAATAATAATTTTTCAATAAAAATAGTTTTAACAATACATATAATTATGATAACTACACATTTATACAATAATTGATAGATTTAGAAGAATTTACAAATGATTTTATAAAATTTTATAAGTATTATAAATGAATTTATAAACCTTTATAGCGATTAAATAAAAGTCTTATAAATGATATGTGAACTCTAATAAAATGACTTTGTAAGCTAGAATGAAAATGATCTTAACTAATATATATAAACGATTTATAAATCATGTGCAGAATTTTAAAACATACAAAGGTATAATAACAATGCATCAAGTAGAAATAGAATTCTTTGTATAAAAGTACACAGCCATTATATTTATTCTTTTTATAAAAGTTATACTAGTAATTTATCTAATTATAGATAAAATGATAAAATAAACAAATTGATGATATATTATATATTCTTTCTATAATTCTACAATTAGTTACCATAAACCATTATTTGTAATATTACATGTATTTTATGGTAACTTGTATTAATTAGTTCTAAAATTTCTTTTTATTTTTAGATTCAAATAAAAGAAATAATTAATAAAAATTATCAACTAATAAAATTTTAACAATTTTTTGAAATTTCACATATGAGTGATACATAAATAAAAGTTACTTAAATTACTTCTCAATTAATATAGGAAGATGCAGCCATTTCCATAAGTTTTTTCCAAGCCGGTCTAGCCGAAATCTCATTCCACCACCGGTTAACATTCTCCCGAGACGTAACCATGCTCCCCAAACCGGCTTCATTCATTATATACCTCATACCGGGCATATGAGTCAAATCAGCCAATGTGAACTCAGCACCGGCTAAGTACCGGTTCGTAGCTAACTGGTTCTCATATACATCCAGGACCTTATCGAACTTGACCTTTAGCTCTTCCACCAAAGCAACGTCGAACTTGGGCGTAAACACGATGTTTATAACTAAAGGTAGAACCACAACGTTGAAGTAGTTAGCCTCAACTTCCATCCACTGCTCCACGATGGCTCGTTGCTCCAAGGTCTTGCCCAATAGGTCCGTTCCTTGGTCCGCATACTTGGTCGCGTAATACCTCGCTATGGCTCGTGATTCTTTTTTTTTTTAAACCGAATATCGAACATATTTAAGTATTTTTCATTCAGTAACTTTTGATTAGTCAAGAAATAAATCTACATTGAGTTTTATTAAATTTGGGGAGGAGATTATCTTACCAAAAAGCTTAAGATCTCCATCTTCAATAGCTGGAACTTGACCAAACGGCTAACACAAGTATACAACATAAGAGCTACGCAAGTAAACTATATAATCAAATTTGTTTTCTTTGATAATAAATTAAAAAAATTTATTACCTGACGAAGAAGATACTCTGGTTTTTTCTGCTCAAATTTATCGAGATCCACATGGATAACTTCAAACTCGATGCCCTTTTCAAGAAAACAGAGCAATACTCTTTGTGGATTACCTGCTTTTATCTGCCCATATAGTTTGACTACCATATTATGATTATACAGAAAGTCTATATGTAATTGTTAATATGATTTGTAGAACCAATATGGTTTCTACAAATACAAATATTTTAGCAAGGATAAGAGTATATCAAACTCCAAAGACTCAATGGCTTGGGTCAGTCTTTTATCTTTTTTTTTTTCAAAATCCGCTGGACCGGTGAGTAGGTGAGAAATGCAACGTGTTTTTTTTATTAAAATTCTTGTTTTTCTAATGTGTTTTGTTGTTTACTAAAATACGAATAATATTTACAAAAGAATTCAGAATCTCTTGTGTATAATGTACGGTTACTACGGCCTGAGTTATTTAAATTAACTGTAATTTACAAAATGATTAAAGGAGTTAACGTACTTAATAACTTTTACATTCACACAATTAAGAAAACATCGTCCCAAACGAAACCCGGTTATGTTCCGGTTTAGAGAAAGAACAAAGTTAAAAACTTTCAGGTTTAGGTTCGAGTGAGTAAAACTGATATATGAGCAGCCGAGAGCGTCTGGGCTCTTGGAGGCGGTCTGTTACCGGAAAGTCGCGGCGGCCTACCGTTTCCGGAGTGGCACGCGTCGTGCCCGCCTAAGCTTTGCTCCGATGCACCTCCACATCCGGAGAGCCTTCGACAGTGAGTGTTCCCCCGTCGCTGCTTCAGTTTTATGTTTAAAGGATTCTCGGGTTTTGCGAGATCCTCTACTGTTAAAGCTTCCGACAAGGACGTGAATGACTGTGACTTACCTTTGTAATGTTTCGACAACCCTCTTCTGTTGTGAAAAACAACAAGGTTTATTTTAACAAGATCTTACCCTAAGCCTAAGGAGCAGAAAAAACGAAAGATTCTTGATTCTTCTTACCTTAAAGAAGATGAACTGCGACGGTCCGAATCGTCAGGAGAGTTAAAACCTTCATCTGCTTCCGCGTCTGCGTCCCTAACGCAATTTCCACGTTTACGTTCTTCACCCAACATAAGAGACTCCATCTGTTCTTGATAGTGCATATTTTCTTATTCTTGAAAGCCGCTTCAAGACTTGAGAGCAGAAACAGTGGCTTTTTATACAAAACAATTCACTATTATGATGATGAACGTGTATGTCTAGTAAGCCAGTAATTAAAATTAATCGACAATTATGAGCATGCTCACGCCCATTAACATGGGTTCTGGTTTTGCAGTCGTTATATAATAAAGTTTCCTGGTCGGTATAAGATACTGTTTGATCGTGACACGTAGTAATGGACGGAGAATGGATGCATGTTCGTGGTGGGTGGAAACAGATGGCGGAAACAACGAGGTCATCGAGAATCTCTATACGACGAACCTAACTATACGTGTCGAACTATGTTTGAACAGATTCATTGGCTCTTGGGGACATGATTGATAAGCAAACTTTATTTTAAGCATTTATGTACGGGGGCCACTAAGCACATGAGAAGATATAACGAATTTTATGAGCTTAAGCGTCAATTAACATATGCAGTACTAAAACACTTGGGGTTATGTATTAAAAACTACTACAAGCTAAAATTTAACGTTAGTCGTATACAAATCACTATCATTAGACTCTTTACATCTTTAATCAATCATCCTCTCAAATTATAACACAAACATATAATCAAATCATCTTCGATGTTCGATAAATTAGCAAAAAAATCAGCTATAGTTGAACTTCTATCTATAATCTAAGAAGAATAAAAATGAAATTGTGTGTGCATTACTAGTCAAGTCTAGCATAGTAAGTCTAGCATAGTTCTGTGCCGAGTTACAACCACTAAAGAAATGGATGAGTCATAAACATGGCGTCTAGCAATCATCACATACTACTACTTATGATTCTAGATGCATCATAAAATTTGTACACTGGTGAAAACTACACTAACTTACAATGTGTGACGTAGAATCAACCAAAGCTGATTTCAATGAATCACCGAAAATATTACGAGGAATCAAAATTCCATCTCAATCTTGTCAAGCCAACAAGCATATAAAAGTCGAATAATCAAAAGTCCTTTCAATCCACAGATCATAAGCGTTGAAACAACAAAACACAATGAAACCTGAAAAAAAATACTCCAAAAACCAAAAAGGACTTGCACTGAATTGAGAACCTGACTCTCGATCAATCCTTGTTCTTGAGCCTCTCGACGCGCTGGTTAAGCTGCTCGATCTTGACCACAAGATGAGTGACGGAGAAGAGGATCCAGTAGAACACGAGCGCGGCCGCGATGAGGATCGCGTTCCTCTGGGACTTCATCATCGATTTCTGGTGGCGGAGGTGCTCCGACGGCGTGCAGGACTCCCCGTCGCACGAAGGCATCGTCTCGTACTTCCAGTAGATGTCCATCAGGAGGAAGAGGCAGAACGGGACGATCGAGAGAAACGGTTTCAGGAGGTTGCGCGTGACGGCGACCAGTCCCTTGCGGAGTCCGTCGAGCCCCGGCATCGTCAGGAGCACGATCATGATCGCTTCCGCCGCCGCGGCGTAGCCTAGCACAACCCATTCGAGAGCCATTCTCACGGATCTAGATCTGAATTGATTTCTTCGCAGTTTTGAAATTTCGATATTTTCTTCTCGGTGAAGTGAAAGGGGACGATGTTAAGAAACGTGAAGAACGTGGCAACGTCCACGTGTAGAGGACTAAATGGGCCAGGCTTAGATTTCAGCCCTTCAGCCCAAATAATCGAATTTTTTTGAAGATAAGAGGCTTTAACGGGCCGTATCTTTAAAGCCTGTGAAGGCCTCGATTCACGCACCGTCCATTCGTTGAGTAACGGCGTTAGAGGAAGGTGAAACGGCAGCGTTTGGTAGGTGAGAGACGTGGATTTGATTGGGCTCTGTCTCCTAATGCCATCTCTTTCAAAAAGCATATATAGCACATGATAAACTGTCTTAAACCACCGTACTCACTATTACAACAACCAAAGAAGTAAAGAAAGAAAGAAAATCTCTCTTCTCTGCTACTCTCTGACGAAGAAACTGAGTTGTATGGCAACCAGATCGAAGAGCTTTCAATTGATCGCCGGCCTAAGGAAGCTCGCTGTCATCCCACGCGCTTCCTCACGCGCCACCTACACTGCTCTCTTCACTTCACGGTATCAAACACTCTCTCTCTCTATATTTTTTTCTAGGAATTTAAGCCAAATATATATAGATTGATGACAAAAATGTGAAAGAAACTACTAATTTTTTCCACAACAGTGTAGTCCTGTGTATAATAATATAATGTTTTGATTATGGTGAAACTGATAAACTTTTTTTTCTACGTCAGAAAACATATTAGATCAGAGATTTAATGTTTTGATTCGTTCTGTGTATTACCATTGGATTGATAGTCCAAACACTTCTATTTTCCACTTGGTTTAAGGTAATATTCGAGTATCCTAGATCCAAAAAGTTCATATATCTATGTTTTTAGGAGCTTACGGATTCAGATCAATTAAAATATTGCATATTTTTATATTTTCAATGTCATAGATTTGCCCTTTTCTTCTTTTCCAATCATATCTGTTTAACTAAAATGAAATAGATAAAAAGAATCTGTGGTTTTTGGTAACAAGTGTACTAAAAAAAGTTTCCACTCTCTTTATTTAAAATGAATCTTTTTTATTTTGCAAATATTCGTACAGAAAGCACAAGTGTTGTACAGTGCACGATAAATGGCATATGCCATTTGGCTTAAATGGATAATACCAAAGCTGATCCGATTCAGGGTTCAACACGTGCCATTCAACGAACTGACATCCACATTGACTTTTGTAGTTTACTTCTCTCTCAAATGTTAAAACTCTAACCAGCAGCTAATGGTTTTCAATTTTCAAAATTTTAAAATCAGGAACATATTTTTCAGTTTTTTGCTATAGTACATAATTTAAAAAAGAAAAAATTATTTTGGGTGAGTAGTAGACGTTACGTGGCTGATTATTTTATATTTTGAGATTACGATAAGAACTGGACCGACAGCTTTGTAGATATGTAAATTGATAGCAAGCTGACCATGACATATTTGACATTACTTGATTCATATTTTATTTAAGGACTTTTTCGGTTCACCATTTCAGAAAACAAAACTATCTTTAATAAATATACAAAGACCCGAGAATTTATAAGAATTGTTCATTTCTTGTTGTGGGTATTTCGTGGTGGTAAACTGGTAATGTCTCACCTACCTAACAACTATCTCCCACCCAACAGGAAAAATAGTTTTTATTAATTTTCCTTGGAAACTTTAATTAGATCATTCAAATTTATAATTTTATTTTAACAGGAGTGGGCATTCCTCAGCTTATGACAAGAACGTGGAGGATGAATTGCAGGCAACTGCAGTTCCTGATGACGTCATAAAGCCAGATTCTGATAAATACTGGTCTCCTCATCCTCAAACCGGAGTTTTTGGTCCTTCCACGACTGATCAGAGTGCAGCAGCGGAGGCTGCTCGCCAAGACTCGGCGGTGTTGGAGGAGACTGCTTGGTTTCGTCCCACAAGTCTCGAGGACTCGGACAAGACTCACCATGTTTAAGTCTGTCTTTCTCCTGCTGTTTTCTTCTGATGGTTTAATGTTGTAATAAGTTTCCAAGTAGACAAACTGTATGTCAAGTAGTAGTATCCTAAAAAACCTTCCAAGGTCTGTTATGTCTGAAGGGTCCCTTTGTTTTCCCCGTCTAATATGTCTTAAGGGTTTTATTATATAATTCAAAAACGAACCAAACCGAGTCGATGATATTTGATTATTGAGTAAATTAATTAGCCAGTAGAAGATTCAGCAAATGAAAGCACAAAAAAAACACTAACAAATCTAAAGCTGGAACTAAATCAAAGAGACAGCTTTCTCAAGAGAGTGATAAATAAATATACAAAACGAACCAGTTGTATCATTGTTCTAACTCTCCACCTCATCTGTACCAATAAGTAACCAGAGTCTCTACGTAAATTGTTCTCCCTACGACTAACTTTTCCTCACAGAGTACATAAACAAAGCCTGATGGTTACTCAAAAAGACCCATCACCCCAGAACTTTGATGCCCTAACGTGACTCCCATTCTACGAAAACCAGACACAAGACATGGTTATATGTTTTGTACCTGTAAATCTCGTTTAGGCTTAGAGTACAGAGCTCTTGTTATTGATTACTCCTTCTCTTATAAAAGGCTTTCACTGTGGCTTTGACAGCGGTCTATTTATTTTCTCCAGTAATCTGCTAAAAACTAGTTTGACTGGTATGCAGGCCACGGTTGGTGGTCCAGGTAATACACGTCTGTTAGATAGCTCGCGAGTCCCATCCCCCATCGCCTTTGTCCCGTTGTGTGCTTGTTCACTGCCAAATGATGACAGTGCCCTCGTCTTCTGACTAGGGGTTGCGTTTGTGTTCTTCAGCAGCTTCTTTTGCTGTTGTTTTCTCTCTCCAGGTGGTCGTGGAATGTGCATTAGGTTGCTTCTCCTCAGCGAGTTATCATCATTATTAAAGTTTCCCGAACCAAGTTTCTTAAAAAACGGTTTTCTTCCCTGACCTGACGGAGAATGATCACCAGCATCGGCTTCGAGTGATGGTGATAATGGATGCAGCCGTGGAACGCGTGAGCTACTCCTTCTTGCAGTCTTCCAAGCCTGGGGTAGTAGAAAGGGTTTGTCATGGTATGTTGTTTCATTACCGAAGTACTCAGTTCTCTGTATATATGACTCAGAGGAACCATCTGCTAAGACTTCCACTTCCACTGGATGTCCAATTATCGCTCTGCTGTTTAACTTACTCATCAGGGAGACAATTGGGACAGGCCCTTTCTGGTAGCTTCCTCGTACTTCTAATTCCACATCCATCAATGGAGAATACATAGTTCTTCTAGAATGTCGATGAGAAGCATGGAACTCCTGACCTGAACCTTCAAATTTTTCCTCCCATCGCTTCTTTTTACCAATCTGGCCTTCCCAAGGATCATCATCCCAGTCCAGCATGTCATGGCTGTAGATGTTCTTAAATCCGGATGCAACCATAGTTGAGAGCCGATACTCATCATCACCTGGTCCAATCATTCTGTCCCTGAACTGTCTCTCGTTGGGATCAGTGTCATCAGTTCCATCGCTCATGTCATTTGTCCCACTAGAATCTAATCCATAGGCAAATGCCCTTCTCTTATATTCAGAATATCTTCCATCTTCCAGACGATTGCGGTGCATTTCCCTCTTACGCGCAGACCTTCTTGGAAGATTGCGCATGTTTCTTTTTCCCTTGAGCTGCCACTTGGAAACTGTACCATCTTCATTATCAGGATCTTGGGAATAAAGGTGAGAAGAGTCGCCAGAAATGGATGACTCATAACAGTCTTCCTCACTGCTGGTGCTTTCATCTTCTGCTGACATATGTCTACTAAAAGTATTGCGTTGCTCTGAATGACGCCCAGCTCCTGTACGAGAAAAAAGAAATTCAAACTCTAGTTAGGGAATAGCTAAAAATTATGCACACATAGATAACTACGATGCGCACATAGATAACTTTTGTCCAAGCAACCAAAACGGTTAACTGGTTTCTAAAGTCAAGAGGCTTAACACCAATGGAAGACAAAGAAGAATCAGAAGTGAGTATCGTTGAAAATAACTGAAAACTAAGTTTTGCAAAAGTAGAAAATATTAATGTGATATGAAACTAGCTTTTAGCGGTCCAGAAAAGCTTCACCTGACAGCAAGGGAATGTCATCATCAGTATCCTCCTCCATATCAGAAGAATCAGTTTCGGATTCAGAAGAAACAGATTCAATATCTTCCAAGAAATCAGGAGGGTCATACTCTGAAAGCGAATAACGAGAATGGTCACCAGCAAAGGAGGAATGCATTGCCTGCCTGTGGCTTAGCAAACTCTCATGAAGACCTAAAACATCATTAGATTCATTTGGTGCAAACATGTATTTAGTCCTTTTAGCCTCCATCGAATTCCTAGTCTTCTCCTTTCCTGCAACAGAGTCAAAATTGATTGCATGATAATTTTATGTCAAGAGCCAGAAGTCTTTGGTGTCCAACCATCTACACACTTTTGCAAATCATCTTACCGAGGGTAAAACTAGGTCTCTCCATGCTATGATCTCCACTAGAAGAAGCTGAAGAGTTGCTTCTGGCCAGAGACTTGAAGGAAGTATCAGGACCATTGGATGACGAAAACTTTCGCTTTGAAGAGGCGGTTCTCAGCCCAAAGTCCTGCAAGCCTCTCATTCGCGGCTGTGCCGCTTCCTCAAATCTCGTCTGGTCTTCCTCTTTATCTTTGCGCAAATGCACAACATCACCAACATGGTTACGCCCTAGACCACCAGTGGACTCTCGTGTCCCATTAGAGATATCACGAACCCCCCTAGACACAACCATTCTCTCCTTGGCTGCATCAGGAGAGTCACCCCTAGCCCTATCCCTAGGCCTGCCAACAGTTTCTAGTTTCACTTCCTTCTTCAGAATCTCCTTCTCAAGCTCAAGAGCATGGAGAATCGCATCTTCTCTACGAGCATACTTCTCTCTCTTTCTTATCGTCAACCCCTGCGAAGTCTCTACCTTCTCAATGCAGTCATCAAAATCGCCGCACCGAAACGGCTTCACCCGCTTGGATTTCTCTAAGTTGTACCAATCCCTAAAAACATGAACACAAAAAAATGCTCTCAGTAAATCAAATCCAAACGCTAATGAAAGAGTTTTATCAATACAGATAAAAGAAAGAGAGACTTACACACTTGCATCCTCTCTCCCCAGAAGCTTCACCGGAGTTCCAGATCGTGGAGAGGTGATATGCGTAGAGTCAAGATCATCCTGTCCTAGTATCTTCCCAGGCCACCACGAGCCGTTCCTCCTCCTCACCCACACAATCGAACCAACCGTGCAATCCGCCGCACCTGATCCTGGACTTCCCATCCTTTCTCTCTTTCCCTCTCTACACTCAAGATCACACTTTCTCTACGAGTTTTCTTCTAAGTCACTACTCAGGGGAAACAGGTCTCAAAAGTCTACCATTCTCTAGACGAATACAAGTTCCTTCTACGGTGATGTCAATGATCTACCTGAAAAGAAGCTCAGCCGGCGGTGATACAGACGACTCGCGGCGGATCGAGGACCAAGTGAATACGGCGAGGACTAAGCTTTCCATTCAGATTTGGAGAACTCCCATAATAACAATCCTACGCTCTCTCTCTCTCTCTCTACCGCAGGTTAGGTTTTAAACCTCTTTCTCTGCTTTCCACCGTCTCTCTATATAAACCTATATCAGTTAGTCTCTCTCTCTCTCTCTCAAACCTCCGCGTCCTCTAGTCTCTCGCTCCTCTCCGTCTCTCTCTCTCCTCCGGATGGTTATTGCGAGCCGCGCCGTTTCTATAATTAACACGCGCTCCCGAAAAGCGCGTGCTACGTTACCGAATTAAAGGCCCATTAACGTACACTTTAGGTTTTAGGCCCACCACATTCCTTTATATTTTTTCTTTATTTGTAAATTTTTTCAACTTTTTAAAATCTCGACTGAACTCTATTCAAAACTTTTTTTTTTGCAAGAGCTCTATTCATTAATTAATCAAGGTATTCAATAATTTATCGAGGTAAAAGGATATCCCATCATTACACCTACTTCATGCAGCTTCAAAGGGGACAATTAACGATAATTTTGCATATTAAACATTTTTTTTCATCAGTGTATACAATGAAGCCCAAGCGTCATATCATGCAAACAGTGAGTATAGTTTGATAATAACATTGGCTTTCACAAAAAGTCTTCAGAGGCCAAGAAGAAGACTTTGGTTATGGAACAAAAGTATATAATGGTGGAGAGACTTGAGAGACACCATGAGCTTGATTTGGTCATATGCGGACAAAAGTAGGTTAAAACAAGGGGCCAGCGGATGAGAAACCAGCTGCTCTAACCTCTTTGAGCGTAGAGGATAACCAGTCTAAGCCTTCATAGAGGCCATCTCCTTGAAGAGCACATGTGCCTTGTATATGCCATTTCCTGTTCTTGAGATCTAATAAGCCAAGCCCTTCACATACTTCTCGGGGAGACATGGCTCCTCTCTGAGGTTCACACAGAGTTAGGATGAATATTGGTAAATGACAAAGAAATAAGAAAAAAATCAATTATGGAAAACTAAGGCTTTGAATTTTTTTTTACCATGTCTTGTTTGTTTGCAAACACTAGAATGACGCTATTAAGCATGAATGGGTCTTTTATGATCTCCTGCACAAAAAAAAACAGTTAGCAGAGGTTAGAAACTCTGCAGAGACTAAATTTTAACAAGGGCCTTGTGCAGTAATATCTAAAGGTACAGTAGTATAACCTGAAACTCTTGCTTAGCTTTACCAATTCTCTCACGGTCCAAGGAATCTACCACGTATATCTGCAAGGCGTAGAAAAAAATCAGAGAAACAAGATGAGGAGATCATCTGTCTGAAAATTCTCATTTGAAGAATCAGAGCAAGTAGATGAGAAAAGACTCTTATGGAATAACTATCTGACTACACACATAGGCGAGATAAGTGTAGACATACAAGTCCATCGGTATTATTGAAGTAATGCCTCCACAAGGGCCTGAGCTTTTCTTGGCCACCAACATCCCAAACTGTGAACATCACATTCTTGTACTGGACTTTCTCCACATTGAAACCTGTGTTAAGAAAAAAGTTCAAAATCCTCAGCAAACCAGTAACATATCCGCCATCATAAACTGCAGTACATGACAGACTAAGAGTGGTGAGATAAAAGAAAAAAAAATCGCAAAGAGACCACCAATCAAGATGCTGCTTGAAGCAATCTTCTAACTCACCGATTGTGGGAACAGTGGACAGAACTTCTCCTATGTGGAGCTTGTAGAGTATAGTTGTTTTGCCGGCCGCATCCAGACCCAGCATAACGACCTGGAGTCTCCAATCAAAAAAGCACAACAACAAATCAAGAAGTAACACCACCAGAATCTTAGCAGCACAGATCAGTTAAAAGTATTGCACTGGTGGTGACTAACAAGCTGGCTGGGTGTATAAGCAAGACCATTAATAATACAAAGAAAACAAAAGATCATATCTTTCTCTGTGTATACAAGTGGAATTGGTTACATCAAGATTCTCAAATGTGCAGGTACTCTGAAGGGAAATTCTGTAGCAAGAGAACTTTCTATTTTTTTCCAAATTCGATTCATATAGCTAAACAACTGCTAATGAAACACTCTATCTGATGGCAGAAGTAAAAAAACTTAGTATATTGCTATTGAATATTCTTAGCTAATACCATTTTGTGATAGCATTCAATCACTCGTTCACTTCTATATCAATAGATTCCATACAGTGAATCTGAGTCAATTGAGGGCTAATGAAACAACTAAGTAACTCTTCGAACATCTCTAAAATACATCCCAAAATCGATCAGTGAGCAAAGCAAAAGCGGTTTAAAAACTAAGAATAATCGTTATACATCACAATAGGTTAACGAACGCGATTCCATAAGAAAAAAGGAACCTAGTAAACGATCATAAGACGAGAATCAAAAATTCAATTAGAAGATTAAGAGAAGGAAGGGGAGTTACCCTCATTTCCTGATTGCCAAAGAAAGTATCGAAAAGCTTGCGAAAAGTTTGACCCATGTCAACGCCCCCAAAAGCTCTCTGATCCCTCCTCTATTGTACTTTCTATTAATAACAGAGATAACTAAACGAAGACGATTGATTGATTTCCAGGAACACGAGGAAGATCTTTCTTCCGAGAAAGAAAAAGGGAAGAGAGAAGAGAAGAGAAGAGAAGAGAAGGTAGCGTTTTCGTTACGAGGGATGATGATTCCAATTTGTCTGTCTTTTAGATTCGGTCGGCTTGGTTTGAATGTAACTCGGTTTACAAAAATCATACCGACTGTCTCTCACACCGGTTTCCAATCCGAGTTACATTTAGGAGGGTGTATTCAACTGAGAGTTTCAGGTGATTTGTATTAAAATGACAAATCCACTGTTATTCAAACATGAATTTTAAAAACTCATTTAAAATCCACTGTTATTGAACTTGACATTTCGTAAAGTACTCTGAAATCCACTGTTATTGAAAATATTTTAAGTTGTGGATTTTAAAGTTTTGAGGTGATTTTAGGGTGTTTGGGTGGAATTTCTTAGTTAAAAAAAAATAAAACTCAAATCCCATTGTTTTAGGGGATGTATTCAATTTAGCATTTGATGTGATTTGATTTTTAATGGAGTTTTAGATGATTTTAATAAGTTGCAGAGATTTAGGTGATTTTTGTTAAACTACTTTAGAATATCACCTAAAACAATGGGATTTGAGTTTTATTTTTTTTTAACTAAGAAACTCCACCCAAACACCCTAAAATCACCTCAAAACTTTAAAATCCCACAACTTAAAATATTTTCAATAACAGTGGATTTCAGAGTACTTTACGAAATGTCAAGTTCAATAACAGTGGATTTTAAATGAGTTTTTAAAATTCATGTTTGAATAACAGTGGATTTGTCATTTTAATACAAATCACCTGAAACTCTCAGTTGAATACACCCCCCTTAGGTGATATTCTAGAGTAGTTTAACAAAAATCACCTAAATCTCTGCAACTTATTAAAATCATCTAAAACTCCATTAAAAATCAAATCACATCAAATGCTAAATTGAATACATCCCCCTTAGGATTATGTTGATTTGAACCTAATAAGCTATTAGCCTAAAATATGAACAGTGATGTACCCACTATTTTATAAGTTTTAAGACAAACTTGTTTGTTGAGCAAAAAAGACAAACTTGTTAAAATTTTACTATAAAATATTTATTAAAACGTAATTAATATATCAATAAAAATATCCAAAATTTTCTATATATTAATTTTAACGAAGAGATAAAATCCTAATTGATAAAATTTAATATAAAATTATATAAAATATTGTGAATAGTTTCATGTTATTTTGAATATATATAATGTAGATTTAAGTTTATAAGTAATAAAATAATATAATTAATGTAAAATATGAAAATTTTAATGAAAAATCGCCAAAACTACCACATTTGTAATACTATTTTTATGTTTATTTTAACTATGATTACCCTTATTTTTATAGGTAAAAAAGAAAATTGTTAAAAATACCATAAGTTAAGTATCAATTTTTAAAAATACCTTCAATAAAAAAAATTATTAAAATTTGAGTTTATATTTTAGTGATTATTGTTTAGGGTTTAATAATAATGGTCGGATTGAGTTTATAAATGTTCTATAAATATTTAAAAAAATTAACTTAGTGTTATTTTATCATAAATTTAGGATATTTTTGAAAATATTCATTAATTGATGGTAAATTTGAAAAATAGTATCAAACTTGTGGCAAAATTAAAATTTTCCCGGTAAATAAACACTTATAATTTTATGGTTAACTAATTTAGGCATATGGTTTATAGTATGTGGTTTTGAAATATGGAGTTTCAATTTTAATAAATATATAAATAAATACCTAACTGTACAAAAACTATTCAAAAGGAATTTTCGAGTTTCCAAAAGAAAATTTCCAAAAAAAAAAAATTGAAGAGTTATAATTCAAAAACTATATAATTTTTTTTACTTCTTTATTTTAAATAATTATTTATATTTATATATCTATATTTTATCTTTTTAATAAAGAATATATTTTTGAAAATGTACCTTTAATGAAGATAAACATAACTAGTGGTACTCGGTAAAAGTGAAATTTCCTTAATATTAATGAAATATTTTATAAAATATAGAAAAACAAAAAATATCAAAGTATAATAATTACGATAAATGAATTTAAAATAACATTAAAATATGATGTAAAACAGATTAAAACAAATAAATATAAATAATTTATTATTAATTAGTTGATCGCTGTAAATATAGAAGTTAAATATTTTTGCCTAACTATTTGAATCCTAAAATTTATCATTTGAAAAGGAATTTGGAGTAACAATTTTGTTCTTAAGGTATTTAGCATGATTGCAATGTGAAAGCAGACATGGTCAATGTGAAGCTTTCTAATGTATTCATAACAATATATTACTTGTATGTACTAGCCTATACAACTTTATCTATAACAAATAAAGTAAAAAACTTTAAGAGAAACTAATTGAAATATTATAAGTTGACTATCATTTTTAAAAATACATTAAACCAAAAATATTTTAACATTTGAGTATAGGATTTAGTGATTAATGTTTAGTATTTAGTATTAAGGAGTGAAGTTGAACTTATAAATTTTTATAAATGATTATTAAATATTTATAAAAGATTTAAGAGTGTTAGTTTAGTCATTTTAATCATACAGTTATCGTATTTATTAAAATTATCATCATTTAGTGATAAATTTGAAAGTAATATTAAATTAGTACTTAAATAAATTCCTCTGAACTTTTATTTGTTATGGCATTTGATTATGGTTTCAGCTCATGTAAAAATTTCATTGATACTATTAAACCAAATCATCCAAGCTAACAAAAGAAATAAAGCACACACTTCTTTCTCTATATTAAGAAGCTCTACAAAGAGACACTGTTTGAAAACTTTGCTATGATAATGCCTCCAGGAACCAAAAGAATTCGCTGTCTCTCCTCCCTCAAATTTAGCAACAGATACTTTAGTGGGGGTTATTGGATCATGTACTTTAATGGATTTATAAATCTTTCCTGCAGTTTGAAATCCTTGGTAAATCCAATGATTTTAAAATCAGACAATTAATTTTAAAACAAATCAGATGAACTTCAAAATCAAATCAATGGATTATCGTAAATCAACCAAATGAATTTGTAGTAGTTTTAGTTTGTGATAAAGTTAATAAATATAAAAATATATCTTTTTCATTTTTTTCTTTTATGTTCTCAAATTCTGGTTTTGGTTACAAGAAGTCAAGAACTTTTTCATCATTATTATTTTTTTCATCATCAAATTTTTTTTTCTTTGGGTTATTTGTAAAAATGTAATTAAAAATATTATTTTTAAACTAGAAAATATGATATTAATAATAGTGATTATAGAATCTAGAACATGCAAGTTGGTTTGGGGAAACTTGAGTGGTGATTATAGAATGAAGAAAACTAATAATACAAATCCAACCAAATAACAAGGTTTAATTCAATATTTGTTTCTTTGTATTTTGGTCTTAAAAATATTTATAAATCCATTAAAATCCAATTTCAAATCAAATCCTTAAACAAATCACTGCTATTGAATAACACATGATTTTGAAATCTATTTTAAAATTATAGAACCAATAACACTGAATTTGACTTGATTTTTAAATTTATTTTAAAATCATAAAACCAATAACACTAGATTTACATATGAATTTAAAATCATAGAACCAATAACACTGAATTTGACTTTGATTTCCAAATCTATTAAAATACACAATCCAATAACACCCCCTTAACATATAGATCTTTGTTATCTTAAAGAAGAGAGAAAAACATATTCAACTGAGCTTGGATGAAATGTTGTTAAATAGAAGAGACACCAATATTTGTGGTTAAACTAGTAAATATACATGAGTATAAATATTTTGGACCGTACAAAAAAAATTTGTATATTGTTTCTTAAATTAACAAGGTACCTTCTCAACTCACAAAGTTCTTTCACAAATTGTGTCACCACTAATACACTCATTTTGGTGAATGATGAGCTTAGACCATGTACAATGGTTTTTTTATTCAACACTTTCCTTTTACATATTTATTATTCAACATCATTTTCTTATTTTCCACATAATTATTTAATAAAAAATATTTTTTAATATTTAAATCAGATAAAGCAAATCTCTATTTATAGATTATGAAAATGATGAATTTGCGATAAATATTTTTATTACAAAAAACTTATTTTCCATAAAATATTTGATATGTAAAAATTAGGATGTATAAAAAATAGAGAAATTGCACCCCATACATTCAATTTGTACCCTAATTAATCTAATACCCTAAATCCCACACCATGATACATTTCCCCATAGACTCAAACTTGTCACATCAAATGCGTTTTCTTAATTTCATCATTCTTTTAGAGTTTTAAACCAATTTACTCAAAAATAGAGAAATTATCATTTGTGGATTCCATTTTTTTCAACTTTCAACTAGTTAAATTTATTCAACCAAACAAATCCACGTATTTGTTTTAGGTTTTTCAACCTCAATTGTATAGATTCAATAGTTTAATAAATTACTCAACAAGCTTGATGGCGTATTCACTAACATATGTAGCATTATGTTTATAAACATTGATAGTAAATTTTAAATGTAAATAATTATATTATCAATTAAATTATACTATAATTTATATGGTAACATTATAAAAATCAATACTATATAACATTTATAACAAATTTTAGTTATTTTCACATTTTGTAGTAATTAGTTTAATTATTGATATTTTTTTCTTATAATAAATTAAATACTATAAGAACATTTTAATCAATCTAATATGTATTTCACCATCCCAAAAAATTTCCAATTTTTAAAAAATTATTCAACAGTTTTCATTCCACATATTATAACTCTTAGCAGTTTAGTTTTTTTCATACATTTTAATTATATTTTCCCTATTCTTCGGTTAAACAATATCTAACATATTAAAACCGAAGTACATTTGGGAAATTGCCCTTACCCTTACTTCATCATAATATTTACATCTTGTGCCATTAACATTATCTCTATATATTTACTAATTATTATTGGATATGCCATTTACTGAATGTTAACTAACCGATGGATTTTTTTGTGGTTCATCTTAAGATAGTATATATGTAATTTAGAAGCCAGTTTTGTAAGTTATTTATTATTTTCCTATCTTGAGTTATGATAAAACAGATTTTAAGGATTTTTGTTCTTACATTACATACCTTCATGTCGTATTGACATTAGAGTTATTTTTTTTCTTTTACAACTGACACTAGGGATTATATTATTTGTATCTACCTAAAATTATATTTTTTTCTTTATATAAACCAAACCATGACTAATATTATATTATACTGTATTGGAATCACGGTATAATAAATTGAGAAAAGGTATATAGTAATATAAAGTCTACGTTTCCGAATATTTTATGGTTAGTGAATACATATATTATCATAATATTTTGGGGACAGAACATGGTACTCAAAAATGCATCAACGGAACATTTTAAGAACCATTGTACCTATAAAATAACATACCATTTTCGACACCAACAATTTTCATTATCTCAAGAAAATATTTTTAATTTTTTTGATATTTTAAGTAATTTAGCTTAATGTATGCCTAATTTTTAGAAACCGCATAACCAAAAAGATATCAATTTCTCAATTCCAGTCTTTACTTTTAACTACCATATAATTATAGAAATGAATCCTCAGTACACTTTTCAAATTAAACAACTTAACATATTAACCTCATTAATTTAAAATTTCATTCTAACAAATTTTTACCTTAGATCATGATGCGGTTGTCCAAAGATTTTGACTCGAATTACCGCCATCTCAATTTGATTCCAACTGGGAGAAACTATTTACAATTCTTGGATTCATGACAAAGAGATGAAATGATCATTCTTTATACCAAAAAAATTTTAACCTTGGTACAATATAAAATAAGAACTACATACATACTTAATATGAAAGGTTGAAGTATTTTTTAGGAACAAAAGATGTTATATTAAACAAATTACCTCATATCAACTTTAAAATTATTGTGCTTTAAAATATTATATAGGTAAATATGAAAAAAATATACAACTATTCATATAATTTTTTTTCAATATAGAAATTAAAACAAACACCCGCACAGGCGTGCGGGTCAAAAACTAGTTTACCAATTAAACTTTAGATTTGTATTAGTTTACTTTCTCGAATTAAGTTGTAATTCGGTTTATAATAATCAAAGAGACTGAGACCGGTTTTCAATCCGAGTAAGAGAACATTTACCAATGTTGATTTGACCTAGACGATTAACCTAAAGACTAGATTTTGACCCGCCCTTCAAAGGGCGGGTATATGTCTTGTTTTATATATTTTTTTTAAAATAATTTAATTAATTTTTGTGTTTTATAATTATATTAGTGTTTAATATTAATTTAATTTAATATATTTTGGTGACTATATTCAATATATCAAGTTGCATAACTATACATTTGTATCATATGCATTTCAGAAACCATTTTAAAACTTTATTCCTAAAGTTTGCAACATATTATATTTACTTGATAGTTACCTAACATAATTTAGTCAAGAATATTTATATCCCAATCGCCCTAAAATAAAAGTCCCATATTCTATTAGACATGATGTATATATTCAAATGGTTTTTAAATTATATATTCGAAACTAATATCAAACTCAACCCGCAACTAAAACCGAACAAATTTTTTTGAAAAATGTTTAAAGAAATATTTTAACATATTCTGTTATATATATGTAGTTGGGTTAAAATGGTCTTCACTAACTTTAAGTAGAATCACATTTAATAAATATTTTTATTCGAATAACCTATTTAAAACTCGTTAAACTAAATGAGTTCATATGAATATTTATTTCTATTAAAAATTCACTTAAACCAGTTAAACTCCGTCAATCATCAAACTAAATTTTATTAATAACCCGCTTCCACCATTAATTAATATCAATATTAGTTAACTTTTAAAGTTTCATAAGAAATATATTTCCATCGGTTTATATATATTTCTGTTTTAATTTTATATATATATATATATATATATATATATATTCCAAAATATTAATATTTTGTAAGCAAAACAATTTTGTGTTGTATATTCAAAGGACGGGTATATTTTTTGTTTTATATTTAAAAAATCATATTTGTGTCTTTAATCATATTATTTTTTGTAATAATATTGTGTAAAAATATTTTCTTAAATTACTAATAAAAAAGTTTAATAATTGTATTAAAATAGTTAAACTGAACTTATATATATATGTCATGTTTTCTAGTTTAATAGGAATAGATATTTAGATGCCAATAATTAAATTGTAAGTTTTTAAAAGTATTGAACTGTATATAATTCCCTTTTAACTTATTCTTAAGAAGCATTGCTAACTGAAAAAGGCATTGCCAACAAAAAATAATCAAATACTATTATTCAAAATAAAAAGCCATCGTTTGATAATGTTAGGAACGTGGATCCCCATTTTTCATACGTTTGCTAACAAAAAAAAGGAGTTGCCGAAAATAATGGAGTTGCAGTTTTTTAACTTTAAAACCAAAATGTGCTTTTACAAAAATAGAGAGTAATATTTCATTTTTAAAATATAAAAATAAATATTTGGACACAACCTTTTATCAATTGGACATGTTGAAGAATTAATAGAATAGATATTACATGTGAAGAATGTGAAGCTTTCTAATTAGTATATTCATAACAACATATTACATGTACATACTTAACCTATATAGCTTTATCTATAACAAAAAGGTAGATAATTTTTATTTATTAGTTTTAAACAAAAAAATATTTATTAGGAAATTTTGATTATGGTTTGAGCTCCTGAAAAGATTTCATTGATGCTAGTAATTAAACCAAATCATCCAAGCTAACAAAAGAAATAAATCCCACACTTCTCTGTGTATTACGAATCTCTACAAAAAAAACACTGTTTGAAGACATTGCTATGGAAAGAAATAATTTTATGCATCAGTCACTCGTCTAGAATCTCTTTGGGAGCAAGAAGTCCAGGAACCAGAAGCATCAAGCATTCTTTGTATCTCCCTCTCCAACTTAGCAGCAGCTTCTTCAGCATATAAGTCTTTTTTTTTATCCTGAAGAAGAGAAAAAAAAACACATTCGACTGAGTTTGAATGAAATGTTGTTTATGTAGAAGAGACACCAATCTATGTAGTTAAACTAGTATATATATACCTATGCAGAAAATTCTTTGGACTGTATAAGGAAGTCTCGTAAGTGATTCTTAAATATATCAGGGTGACTTCTCAACCGATAAAGTTCTTTCGCAGATTGTGTCACCTCTGATACACTTATGTTGGGGAATGATGAGCTTAGAAGCTTGATGGTGTATTCACAAACAAAGGCGGCATTATTTGGATACTGATAAGGTGCAGTGGAAGCATCCCATAAAGGTTCTGTTAAAGAACCGCTCTCTACCTGAAATGTTGATCTCCCTCAATATCCTCAGAAACTAGCAAATGGTAGATTTTTAAGTGTGTATATATATATATATATTTTTACCAGTGAAAATAGATGCTGTAGCACCAACACATGCAACTCGAACTCTGGCTTGTGAAAGGTATCGGTCAACACGGCAATAATTTCTTGCTCAATTTGCATAAAGTATGTCCGGTAGAATTGGTTAGAGAAGTCAGATTTCTGTCACAACCAGAGAGAAAACATGTTATAAGATCATGCATATAATGCCAGAATAAATGAGGGATAAAATTGAAACAGTTAGGGTTCAAAACCTGAAACTTTTTCATTAACACCAGTAAGAGTTTAAGCCCGGTTCCAGCAATGTTTTTTTCTGTATGCCTAAACGCCCAGATAACTGAATCCATCAATAGCTTCAGTTCCTAAGAGAAGATACAAACACAAGAGAAGCTCAGTAATCACTTATAAGTAATAACCAATTAGTATAGAGAGAGATGTCAAGTCAACTATATGCAAGACCAGAATCACCAACCTCACTTGACAACTGTAGCAAGGTATGGAAACAATATGCAGCAATGGCACGAAGTAACGAGAAAAACTTGAGCCGGTGTTCTGGATAATCTTCAAAGTTCTTAGTGATCATCTGCATAAAAGATGAAAAAAAAATTGACACTCTTTATATATTCTACTCCATCTCTAATTCCATAAATAGTAGAAAATAATATTCCCATGGACCATAGAATCTGTTACCTCCAAAGTGCAATGGAAAACAAATTCAAAAATGTGAGGGACATCATTTTGCATTGCAACCTTGTACCTACACAAACACATTTCCATGTTACATTTTGTCTTACAACTTCTCTTTTGATAATTACGCATCAGCAGAGACAAGAAAACATACTGCTTTATTATTGTCGCAAAGAGTGATAAAACTTCTGATTCCCTTGCATCAGGAACATTTCTTGCATAGCCACCAAGTACGACATCCATCATTAATGGAACAAACTTTTTGCCAATTTGTGACTCGGTTTCATCTTTGTCTATTAACGTTTTTATCAGCTTCAGGATTTCTCTCGTAACAGATCTGTCACAAGTAGCATAAAAATTAAGCATTATTCAAGTTTGTAATATAATATTAGGGCATCAAGACCTGTGATTTTTTTTATTTGGTATAAAAAGCCGTCCTACCTTAGAAGCTTAACAACAGATATCTTCGAAGCATACATAACACTATCACCTATGTAGATTGATACGAGTTCACTGTACATTCTGGTGCAGAAGAGGAAGAGTAAAGTCAAATATCACTAAGTTATAAGAAGAATGTAACAATTTGTATAAGTATTAAAAAAACTTACTTGTAAATATTCAGCATATCCAAGAAGATCAATGACATTTGAGAAAAGAAGTGTGTTCCTAGTGAAGTTGCAACTCTCGTACTTGTCTCGAGGATAGTAAGCACATCCCGTATCACATCAGGGTCTTTGAGGAAATCTGCATTCCGACATGCTTCTCGTATAATCTCTACCCATCTCTACATTGTAAGGGAAACAATTAATGCTTTTAAAGAGCTATGGACAACAAAAGCTGAGCAGTGACTTAATTGCTTATTAACAAACCTGATTAGGGAGAGCCATCAACCTCTGAATGTATTCACCCATCTTATGAGGATCTGATTCAGCCTGGATTATACAAGCAAGCTGAAGATAGACAGACAGAGAGTGAGATCACGGCAAGAAATAGATTCATATCACCATTGCCGAGAAAGGACTGAAAAATGCATACAGATTCATAAAAAGTGTGCATCTGATTTGGCTCAAGATCTCGAATAATTGTTTTAAGGCTTGCTAGAATATCAGATATAAATGGCTCCTCGTCATGATCTCGAACCTAAATGAACACACATGACCTCACTGTAGATGATAAAGTAAAGAGTTAAACATGTTGTATTAAACTAACTTGTGGGTACCTGAACAACAAGGAATATGTGTTTGCATTTCCGAACAATCTTTAAGAGTGTATCACAAGCCATGTCCTGAAAGGAATATGAAGTATCTTAATAACATGTAAAATTTCAGTAAAAAAACATGTAATCATTTTTGGTACATGGAAGGTAATTAAATCAAAGTTCCAAGTCAGTCCTATTTCATAATGAAAGATTCATCCAAGAAACTGTATTTCCCACATGAATTCTAGATGATCCAACTTGAAAAAGGGAAGAATTACCTTAACACCTGGATGAGTCGAATGCATGAAGTCAAACAACTTCTTAACAACCACTACCAAATACTCCCAATTGCCCTTTAAGAATCTTGAATACTGTCCAAAAACATACCTGAAAAGAATGTAGAAGAAGACAAACATCAAAATACTCAAAACGAATCATGCAAGAAACAAGTTCAAGTTTATCATGGTACGTATCAGGGAACAAGTTATCCATTTATAGTAAGAAAATCTCATACTAAGTTACTGCCAGTAGTCATCTGATAGGTTTCAATATTAGCATTTATAGTTTAGACTGTAGAGACAAACTCACATGACGTTGCTCGCGATAACAGCTTTATTGTCATTTCCCGTCATGATTTCACAGAAACTTAATAAAGCACGAATAACCCTCATTACAAACTCTTCTTCCTGTAATAAAGGCACAGAGTTCAAACGATTCAATAATTTTGATAGAATGAGCAAAACTTTTGTGGAAACATAATAACAAGACCATAAATAAATGAACGGAAAAAAAGAAAAATACATAAATAAATGAATGGAAGGCTAATAAAGAAGACTAGGGACGTTAGAAAGATGCTACCAAATAACTAGAGCGAAACAAGGTATTTGCTATTGGATTACAAACAAAATCCTCAGCTGTTGTTTATTGAAGATGCAAGTAGATACTAAGAGAGAAGATCTTACATGTTTTACATCCATGGAACCAGAAATAGACCCAATAGCCCAGCACAAAGTGTTCAGATTATTCCATGTCCACTCTTCTCTGTTTATCTGTTGGCTTAGCTTACGAAACATCTTTGCAAGAACAACAAAAAGTTGGCATCAATACAACAAGTCCAGCTAGGCCTTCAAATCAATCCAAAGAATAAGGACAATCTTACACCCCTCATATGTAGTAAGTACCTGTCTTTCGGTATCATCACGATCAAAGCGTGTGAGGCAGATCAATGTCTCCCGCATTATCTGACAACAATGTAAAAATAAAACAAGTCCACTGTTAAATCGAGTTTATTTAGTATAAATTTGATATATACTTAATATATTATATAACAGAAGATAGTAGCTATATAAAGTTGGTACCCTATACTGGAAAAGAACATCGCTATCCTTTATAGTTTCACGGACAATGTTCCCATTTTCATCTTCAACAATTAGCACTTCTTCAGGCTTAGCCATGCGAGCAATCATGAGCCCCCTCAATTTTGATATTTGATCAGAGTAAAGTATTTTTGTTGTTGTGACTTCAGGTTCGATGCGATCAACCGTAGGAGGAAAATAAACCATCTGACAATAAACAAAATCAAGACAAAACTTATAAACAGCACAATATACAACCCTTAGAGAATATAAAGAAGACATATTTGCAATATTCCAAAGAGGCTTTGAGTTAGTGCAGGGGTGACCTACTCGTTGACCTGACGTAAACAACTCCGAAACTAGTGAATGCCAGCAGTCCAAACAAACCTGTTCACTCATAAGCAAACAAAAGCTGAGACCTAAAAATGCATCACCGGCAAGAAGTATTAACAAGGGGAAGTCCCACATACCTTGAACACTTCAGTGTCATCAACATATGATATGCTAATGAGATATTCAAGACCAGAAAGTAGGAAGGGAATAGTTTCGGGTGTAGATTCGAGGATTTTTATATGTAACTGCAACACCAAGAATTTTTTTATATGAAAGCAAGCAGACTAAAAAATCAAATGAAAAACCCTCATCTGGTTTCAAAAAAAGAAAACATTACCTTAAAAAACGAAGTGAAAAACAGTGCCAAGTTCTGGATAAAAGCCTAGAGGTAAAGAAGATATACAGTCATGCACTACCGTAAAAATATAATATATCTGCACGTAAAAAAACTTGCCTGTTCTTCGTCACTTCCAGATGAATATGCCCCTGGGATAGTAACATTAAAAGGAAGCATTCCCTGCAGACATGAAAACAAGTAAGGACATCGTTACAAGAAGCAAAGGTAAAATGAAAGTCAATCTGATGAACACATAAACGACCAGAGACTACAATTATCAGCTAAAATTGAAACTATATAGTTGAACCATCAATGATTAAAACTAACAAAACACAAACTTAACACTACCTGCAAGTGTTCCATGAAAATCATGTACATTTGGACATATTGGTTTCTGTAGAACCTATCATAATTAAGAGCTGCAATCTGCCACAAGAACATAACTCATTAGATATGACAGCAAAGTAAAGACACCAACAAAACCTGGACCGGCCTATAAACCGGCATACCTTTGTCAGGCATTGAAGAGTGAGATTCCTATACTCCGGGACAGGGAAGAACTTAAGGAGGGTTTCCAGCTGCGAGTAATGAGTTCAGTAATAATTATCAAAGTCTGTGAGACTTTCTAAACCTTTTTTATTCCACTTATATTCCAAATATATTACCAAAGGTGACTCAAAAATATATTTGATCGGCATCCACGAAAGATAGGCATGCAATGCAGATAACGTTGCTCGTATAAGTTCTGGTCTTAGGGAAGCTGAGAGAGCATATAGGCATAACCCGTGAATGAGTTGAAACTCGCTGCACATAAGAAAGTAGAATTACTCAGTAAAGTATGGCCAATATCACCATTTTGCAAATTATGGCAAAATATTTGAACATATAGTTCAAATAAACTTGCCTGTTTAGAGACAATTTCAGATCGTTTATCTTTCTCTGAATCATTTCTCCTCTGGAGAAATTAAAGATCTCTTCACTTAAGAGCTAAAGAAAAAAAAGGAATGTTATTAAGTACACAACAAACGTAACTAATGCAAAATGCACTAATGAAAAATGCACTAACTAGACAATATATACTTACTTTCAAAATAGCCATGCAATTCTCACAGACAGTTTCGCTGGTTTTAGCAGCACTAACTAGGTCAGGGATAAAGT
The DNA here is from genome assembly GCF_000801105.2 of Raphanus sativus. Classification (NCBI taxonomy): domain Eukaryota; kingdom Viridiplantae; phylum Streptophyta; class Magnoliopsida; order Brassicales; family Brassicaceae; genus Raphanus; species Raphanus sativus. The sequence goes on along the minus strand of NC_079515.1, from coordinate 906,733 downwards.
TTCTCCAGTTCGCCGGCCATTCATGTTTCAAGATCTGTATATAGGCATCAGAAATAAACATAGTAAGGCAAATAACCAAGTAGCACAACTATATGTTAGCAAGAAACCCTGAAGATACCTGAACCAAGATGAGATTTAACTTGTTGACATAAAGCCTTTCCGATCTGAAAGATGCTTCATTACTTGAAAGCTACATGGTAAAACAACTCAGTTACTTAGTCTATAGCATATTATATTATAACAGAAGAAAAAAACTAATGCAATTTTACATATATATGTACCTGCACAATGACTTCAGAGATGAAATTTTTCATTCCATCATGTTGTTCAACTGGTAATGCATTCCACCTATATTTGATAACACCTTCTAGCACCTGAAAGTGGAATCTATAAGAACTTTTCCTTCCTTGTAGCAACTAGCAAGCAAGCCCCTCAAAAAAGAAAACAACAATTATTCGAAAGTTGGATAATATATAAGCAAACTAACTTACCTGAAGAGCAAAATACTTGGTATGCATACTCCTAGTGTTCTGCAGAATGTGAGACACTTGAAGCCAAGTATCAGGGTTGTCTTTCAAATCCCGTAAGATATTATCCGCAGCAGCTCTCTGAAATATGTTTGATCATTAATTTTTTTTTAATGGAAAACTAACACACTGATGCAACCACTTGGATTTTAGACCAAAGTAAAGGAAAGACAAGTACACTACACAAAAGCATCAAATGATTGTCGGAAACATTGTTGTTTTATCTAACACAAGTTACAAGCAGTTGTAACAAGACAAGAAAGCAACGAGAAGACAAGACGCATAACAGTTTCGATGGAGAGTCATAGACATTCGACTTACTTCTTCCTTAGATCCTGTAGCGTAAAAGGCCTTAACAGTGGCATCGAGTAAAGCGACGTCCATAGGCTTACTCAAGTCCCTTAACTTCTCAGCAGCCATGGTTGGGAAGATGCGCAAAACAAAACAAAACAAAACAAAAGAGAGACTCCACACGAAACTGAATATGGAGACCGAGAGACGTGGAGAAAATGCTTATAAGCGAGGGGAGGGAGAATGTGAAGGAAAACAGATTTTTATAGATTATTTTTTGTCTTCCTATTATTTTTCTTATATTTTTTTATATATTTTCATATATATATGGCATTCAAAAGATTTACGTGGAATTATAAGGAATCTTTATGATAAAATAAAATGCATTCATGTAAAATAACTAAATAGGTCAATAAATGGTATCCTACGGATATTTTTTTCTAGATTATTTTTTGTTTTCTATTATTTTATACTATTTGTTTTTAAAAAAATATGTTAAGAAATTTATAATAAAATACAATGCATTCATGTAAAACAACTAAATAAGTCAATAAATATTACCCTATATACTTACATTATTTCTACATCTTAGCTGGCAAAATAGCAAAAATATATTTCTTTATATTCTTTAATTGATAAAAGGTTATATTAAATGATTTAGACTATTTAAACATTATATGGTATTCATTCATAGTTTTTTGTATATAATAAACAATGTTATTAGTTATAGTTTTTTTTCTTCATATTAAACTAGTATTTTTTAAATACGTATACTATGATATTTGTTGTCACGTTGTGAGTTTCAGTGAAAAGCCATAACATAAAGTAAATTTTAACTTTGATTGTTTTAAATTTTTTGTTATATTATTTTTTCATTTACACGTTTTGTTTATCTATTTTTAATTAATTGATTGAATCACCTAAAATATTGAGGGGCACAACCTCAAAATATAATGGATGCATAAATATGATTAGTGCTTAAAATTAACAAAAATTGTCAATAATTGGTTTGAAAAGTAGGTGCATATACATCTTCTCACCCTTGGATAAATACATCCCTCTTTGGTATGATTTTATTTTCTTGACATCCCTCTTTGGTATGATTTGATTTTTTTTTGACATCCCTCTTTTGTATGATTTAAAAACATTGTAGTGGTCCAACTATATGTTTCTCAGAATATAATTTCCATAGATGTGGATTCCAATACCATTTATATTAGATTTGAATACTTTGATATGATTCAAAAACATTGTATTAGTCAAATTATATGTTTCTCAGAATATAATTTCCATAAATTTTGGATTCCAATACCATTTATATTAGATTTGAATATTGTATTATTGACCAACAAAATGATTGGTACAAAATGCTTCAGATATTTTATTTAGTTTGGGCCCAACAAAAAAATGCTTCAGTTTAATATTTACTATCATTAGATCATGATTCAGGGAAACATCGAGCAAGTATAGTGTGTGGCCCATGAAACATGGATCCATGCGAATAATGGGCCCATGAAACACAGAGAACGAAACGTTGCGTTTCGAAAAATGTCAATCGTATCTGTTCCTTGTTGTTGTTTCGAGTTTCCGACATCGATCGAGAGAGACAGAGGAGAGCGATGGCATTGACGGTGGCGAAGAATGCGTTGGAGGCGATTAGAGAGAAAGGTCTCGGAGGCTTCCTCAGGATGATCCGAGAAGAAGGCTTCCTGTTAGTATTTCTTCCTCTCGTCCTCTTCGTTTCGTAGCTTTAGCTTACTCTCGGGATCTCCTTCGATTCGATTCGTTAGATCCCCTTATAACCTAGCAATTCGAAATGCATTGCCATTCTCTCTAATTTGGTTCGTTCCCCCGTTATTACAGGAGATGCCTGCCCGATGGAAACCTCTTGTAAGTATACATAACATTTCAATTTTGTTTGTTGAAACATCTGTTGTAGTTTTATTATATGTGTGTCCTTTGGTCTGTGAAAAAAACATTCTTATGTCTCAATTTGATCATTCAAAAGGCAAACCAAAATACACAACATAGGAGCAACGCTTATCGGTGTGGACAAGTTCGGTAACAAATACTACCAGAAGCTGGGCGATACTCAGTGCGGTACGCTCTTCTCTTTAGTAACTTAATTTTATCTGATAGATTGCATAATTTTATTTGGTAAAAAATAGTGGAGTGTGTATCTCTATAGATGTTTAGCCAATTCGCTTTCTTTACATTGAAACATTGAGTCACTTGCTAACAGGTCGACACAGGTGGGTAGAGTACGCATCGAAGGATCGTTACAATGCATCTCAAGTACCAGCCGAATGGCATGGATGGCTTCATTTCATCACTGATCACACCGGAGACGAGGTAATAAATAAAACCGATTTTAAGTATGCTATAGTTTAATAATAAGTTGCAGATAATCCATTGTCTCACTCTCTCTCTCTTTCTGTTTGAAGCTGTTGAGTCAGAAACCAAAAAGGTATGGGATTGAGCATAAGGAGAATTTCTCTGGAGAAGGTGATGCATACATTTACCATTCTAAAGGGCATACCTTGAACCCGGGGCAAAAGAACTGGACTCGGTACCAACCATGGGTACCCACCAAGACCAAGTAAGAATGTGAGAGCTTTTGGTTAATGCGCTGAGTGAGTGATTTGTTGTTTTGTTTCTGTCTCTTTTTGAATAAAAGGAAAGCTGTTTTAGATCTCTAAAGCTGAACAATTGGATTTACGGAATTATGTAATTGATGATGTTTAATCATATTTGCTTACTCAAGCTTCCTTCACCTCGGGAGAGGAGATTATTATTATATTACAGGATTATAAACATTATTTTGGAAAACAGTTACATCAAATTTCATTACATGAAATTGCGTAGGATAAGTAAGAGTTTTCTTATAAAATGATGATAAAACCCAAATATAGAATTTCTGATTCGAATCAAAACAAAGAAAAATATTATTTCATCAAAGATCATTCTATCATAAAATAAATGGTAGGCATGGCGACTTTACAAAACAAGTTGGTTGTTTTTTATTAGTAAGTTGTTTATAGGACTATAAGACGGTTGAGACAGATTGCTTTATGATAAATATTTAATAGCACATAAAACATGTTTGACAGGAAATCTAATGAGATTAGTTGAGAAAAAAAGAGAAAAAATAATGAAAGTTGAAAAAAACAACAGTAGTTAATGTTTGACCAACTAAAAAACAGTAATTTGAAAAGTCCGATGACCGTTTATGTCAGCCTGTCATAAATAGTCCGTCTCTCTTCCTCTCATTTCTCTCCTCTGCGAATTCAAAAACTCGTTTAGCTCAAAAAAATCAGACAAGTCAAATCGTAAAGCTTGTCATAAATAGTCCATCTCCTTCTCCTTGAACAAGCTTCCGTAGCCATGGGGTTTGATCCCGAGAAGCCATCGTCTGTTTCTCTTGGACAGGTTTCGCGCTTCTCTTTTGCACATCGTCTTTCTATATTTTCTCCCTTCGTTTTTTTGGGCCGCAGTCAAAAAAATGTACTTTGTTTGTTTGGTTCTTGACTTCTTGTCCGGTCAAATTAAAGGGGCTTGAGAGAGAGTTATTATATAGCTTAGGGTTTCGCTTGATTTTGGAAATTATTTTATTATTATTACTTTGTATGTGAAATTATGTTCCTGTGCAGGTTGGTGATTCATCTTCGGGTGGGATAAGCTTGGTGAACGAACCTCTGATCAAGGAGGAGAACCACCACAGCCCAGAAAACTACTCTGTTCTTGCAGCCATTCCCCCGTGAGTTGTTTTTGTGTTTGTCGTTTTCCTTTTATTGTTTGGTTGTCATTAATACAAACTGCGGTCCCAAAAAGATTTTGATTGCTACTCACAGTTAATAAGCTAAAAGAAAAAACAAGTGGGCAACCATTTTTGGTTTTGCACATGATAGAGACTTGTCTTAAAAGCAATACTAAGAAGTCATTTATTTGCAGGTTTCTATTTCCAGCTCTTGGAGCTTTGCTTTTTGGTTACGAGATTGGTGCCACATCTTGTGCAACCATTTCTATTAAGGTAAATTGCCTTAAAACTGTGCTTAGATTAGGTAGGTAGGTAACTCAAGTTCTAAGCTGTTTTTGCCTTCCTGTATGTGTACAGTCGCCTACGCTTAGTGGAATTTCATGGTACAACTTGTCTTCAGTGGATGTTGGTATAATTGTGAGTCTATCTTTCACCTTTCTTGGTTCTTCTACATGTTGTTTATTTGCATAGTTTATTTGTCATTGTGTTTTCTCCCTATAGGACCTGCGGTCTCTCTTGTGAAAAGAAAATTATTTTGCTTAAATATTTTTAAATTTTGGTGCAGACTAGTGGCTCACTATACGGTGCCTTAATTGGATCCATTGTGGCATTTAGTGTTGCAGACATTATAGGTTGGTTTCTTTATCTTGTTTTACATAGCAGCGTCTCTATCTGAAAGAAACTGAATTGTTTTTGGATTTGATTTTGATTTGTTTTCAAGGAAGAAGAAAGGAGCTGATTTTGGCTGCCTTCTTATATCTTGTTGGAGCCATTGTGACTGCAGCAGCACCTGTCTTTTCTGTCCTGATTACTGGACGGCTTATGTATGGCATCGGTGTTGGACTGGTAAAGATCGATCTTGCAGCTTTTGGATTACACTTTTTAGCATTCAAAGCTGATATGTTCCCATATATTGTAGACAATGCACGCAGCTCCAATGTACATTGCAGAGACTGCTCCTAGTCAGATACGTGGACGGATGATCTCGCTAAAGGAGTTCTTTACCGTTCTTGGGATGGTTGTAAGTGGATTTCAGAATTTTTATTGCTCAGTTTGAAGTTACATTATCGCTTAAAACTGACACATAGATTTTTTTTTTTTTTTGTGAAGGGAGGTTATGGAATAGGTAGCCTTTGGGTTACGGTGACTTCTGGTTGGCGTTACATGTACGCAACGATCATCCCTCTGCCGGTTATCATGGGAATTGGAATGTGCTGGCTACCAGCATCCCCTAGGTGGCTGTTACTGCGCTCTCTCCAGGGAAAAGGGAACGTGGAGAGCCTACAACAGGCCGCAATCAAGTCTCTTCGCCGCCTTAGAGGGTCTGTGGTAGTTGACTCGTCCGTTGAACAAGTAAACGAGATCTTGGCTGAGCTTTCCTCTGTGGGTGAGGACAAGGAAGCTACACTTGGTGAAATATTTCAAGGCAAGTGCTTGAAAGCTCTCACTATAGCAGGAGGTTTAGTTTTGTTGCAACAGGTTGGTGCATTCAATTTCATCAAATGTCCTTTAGGAGAAAGAAAAAATAGCTAAATATATTTTTTCAAATGGTTACAGATAACAGGGCAACCAAGTGTGCTTTATTATGCACCATCAATATTACAGGTTTTTCTTCTCATCTCTTATTAAGTTGGCTTGTTTTTTCACTATGACAAAGCTCTTGAGAGAATCTCAACTTCTTTCTTTGTACCCTATAACTACTAGACTGCCGGTTTCTCTGCTGCAACTGATGCAACTCGGATCTCAATTCTGCTCGGTCTATTGAAGGTATTCATTTTCTTCCATCTTGTTAGGCATATCAGATCCTGTTAGCTATGAAATATTACAGGAGTAATATGCTTTGTAGTAAAGTCTCTGGTACCAGTATTACAATTAATATGAATGTGTAGCACATTTTAAACCGTCTTATCCTTGTGAACTAATTTTTCTTTTTTGCAGCAAAGATATTTTGTATGTTTCCTTTTGAAGACTTTTAACATGGTATTTTACTGTTGCAGTTGGTTATGACTGGAGTTGCTGTTATAGTGATTGACAGACTTGGAAGGAGGCCTTTACTTGTTTGTGGTGTTAGTGGCATGGTCTGTCCTCATTACTTCTTTAGTCTTTTCTCTTTCTTTGTTTTTTGCTTCACGAGACAGAAAAAATAAATGATTTAAGAATTGTTTTGCCTCTTGTGTAACAGATGATCTCACTGTTCCTCATGGGGTCCTACTACATCTTTTATAACACTGTACCAGCTGTTGCTGTAGTTGCATTGCTACTGTATGTGAGCTGCTATCAGGTTAACCTTTCTTACAGATTTTTCTAATTAAGGTTCCACTCTTGGCAATAATATCTTATAATTTTCTTGATACGATCTCAAAAAAAAAGGTTTGCCATGAATCTTGCACAGTTATCCTTTGGACCTATTGGTTGGCTGATGATTTCAGAGATATTCCCCTTGAAGTTAAGAGGAAGAGGAATCAGCATAGCAGTGCTTGTGAATTTCGGCACAAACGCGCTTGTGACATTCGCTTTCTCACCTCTAAAGGTAAAAGATTCCAGAACCAAGAGAATGTAGCTATAACTTTGGAAGAACACGATTAACTAGAGGTTCCCTATTTAGCTCTCACCTCTAAGTTAGAGGCTCTAACCAACTTAAAGACTGTTTCTGACTGATCTACAGTCATCCATATATCTTGTTGGTTGCATATCTTAATCTGTTTATTTTTCTCTAGATTATCGTCTGAGTTTTGGAGGTTTTAGCTCACCTGGTATCTTTTTTTCTGAAGGAGCTCCTAGGAGCTGGAGTACTGTTCTGTGGATTTGGAGTGATATGTGTAGTGTCTATCTTCTTCATATACTTCATTGTGCCTGAGACAAAGGGTCTTACTCTTGAAGAAATTGAAGCCAAATGTCTCTAGAAAGGTGGGAACTCATCTTCTTAGCTTCCATCTTCACTGCTGCTTCATTGCTTGAGGCTATGGATGGGAAAGGCAGTAACCAGAGGTGGTGTCGCCGCCATTTACCGCGGAATTTCATTGGTCGGTAACAAAAGAAGCTCGCGGCAAAAACTTGGTTCAACTTTTAAATTTCGAAAGTTTACTTATATGTTTTCTCAAATGTAAGAAAAATCACTATTTTGAGAAAAAAATATTTCTATATCATTTTCGAGCTTTTTATATATTATTTCAGTAAATATTATTTGCAATATAAGTATATTTTGTTATGTAATACTCCCTCCGTTTCAAAATATATGTCGTTCTAGAGGAAAATTTTTGTTTCAAAATAAGTGTCGTTTTCGGTTTTCAATGCAAAATTTATTGACAATATTCTCTATTCTATTTTTCTATTGGTTGATATATGGTTAGGTGTATTGGTAATAGTGTTTTTATTTTGGAAATATGTAAAATTAAATGTTTTCTTAATCTGTGTGCATAAAATTAGAACGACAAATAATATGAAACGGAGGGAGTATTGATTTTCAAAAGAATACTTGCCGACAAAAAACTATGAAATGTGAAATGAAACTTAATTATTGCAAACAAACAAACAAAAAAGTAGCTCAAAACAATGTGAAAGTAATGTGAAAATAAGTTGTACTTCTTCCATTTCACAAAAGGTATTTTTCTTTGTCAACTGTGTTCATTTCACTGAACTAAAATCCAAAGGTCAACATTACAAGTTAAAGGATTATTAACAAGGCCTAACAGAGATGAAACAAAAGAAATTAAATACTGAAGCCTAATTTTGAGACGGTGGTTGATGTTTCACGCAGGATCAAGATGGTTTGCTTATGACACGTGTATTAACACGTGGTCTTCATGCGATCACCAACCCATTCGGTCGCCGAGAAAGTTTCACCGCCGTAGAATCTTCCGCCTCATGTCCCTGTCTTCTCCGTGTTAACAGCCAAACCCTAACTTGTTCTTACTTTTTCGTCTTTCGCCGCCGCAAGTGATTTAGTATCAGACATTTTTGCATGTCTAAAAAATCACTGAAATATAGCTATTCTATTAATTACACTTATTTAATTAATAATATTTATGATAAATAAAATTATTTAAAAAATTATACATTTTATAGTTAATATTAATCTTAAAATAAATATAAATTGTATTGAAATTCTAAAATAAAAAAAATTTGTCACAGAAATGAAACACTCTTTTATATAACAACACCAAAAAAAGTGTTAAATGTTTCCTATGAAACACCGTGACGTCATTGATTATCACACAACAAAAACATAATGTAACGTCATAAACAGAAAAATAAATAATACGAGAACCTTCTCTCTTCTTTTTATCTAGTTTACAGAAGTTGTGGCTACGTCACACGTTACACAAATCACTTATAAATGCAGACGCGCGTCCTCAACGTTCCTACATAAAAACGAGAAAATCATCGCATATACCATTAGAAGATAACAATGGCGACCACCAACAAGCAAGTCATATTGCGAGACTACGTCACCGGTTTCCCCAAGGAGTCAGACCTCATCTTCAACGATGCCACCGTCGATCTAAAGGTTGCTGCGGGATCTAACAAGGTCTTGGTGAAGAATCTCTTCCTGTCTTGCGATCCTTACATGCGCATTCGTATGAGCAAGCCTGATCCCTCCACTGCCGCTCTCGCTCTACCCTACACCCCTGGCCAGGTACAATTTATGAAGTATCTATGGTGGAATTTTAAAGTGAATACGTGTAACCACCAGTCATGCATATAGCAGTGATAGATTTGAATAAAATATTTTTTAAATATTAATGATGGATCTAACTCACACCCAAAAACTAACTCAAAGCGAAGAATTATCCGCACACTTATATATTATTCCCATTCACTCATATTATATTTGTTAGAAAAGGATCCCATCGCCACTCTCTTTGGCAGATGTGGGACTTAATATTAAAAATTCAAAATATTGTTATTTTATTAACCCCTATGTTAATTTTATTGTCTTACCAGTTTTGTGCCCCTATTGGTAAATGGTTCACCGTGTTGTTGTTGTTTTGCAGCCAATCTTTTGTGCTCCTATTGGTAAATGGTTCACCGTGTTGTTGTTTTGCAGCCAATCTATGGGTATGGAGTGTCAAAAGTGGTAGAATCAGGGCACCCTGATTACACAAAGGGAGACTTGCTTTGGGGTATTGTTGGATGGGAGGAGTACAGTGTTATTACTATAACTCCTTACTCACATTTTAAGATCCTACACACTGATGTTCCCTTGTCCTACTACACTGGACTTCTCGGTATGTTTTTTGATCATGCATGCAGTTTTCACTTGGTAATTTCGTAGATAAATGTGAACTTGATAGTGAAAGCTGTGTGATATACAATGCCACAAAGCTTGATGTGCTTCTCTCTCTCTATGATTATTAGCATGATACATTGGTTTATTGTGGTGTGGCCTTGGGTTATTGACATGTTGAATTGACATTGTTCAGTAGTTTACTATTGGTCATTGCTCTGTTTCTGACAGGTATGACCGGGATGACTGCCTATTCTGGGTTTTATGAAATCTGTTCTCCTAAGAAAGGAGAGACCGTCTTCGTCTCAGCTGCATCTGGTGCTGTTGGTCAGCTCGTCGGACAACTCGCAAAGATTATGGGATGTTATGTCGTTGGAAGTGCCGGCAGTAATGAAAAGGTAATCACACTTCACTTGTACTCTTGCTATTGGTTCAAATTCTTAACACATAGATTGACTTGTTGTCCCCTTTCTTTGTTTGTTTTGTTATAGGTTGATCTTCTCAAGAATAAGTTTGGGTTTGATGAAGCTTTCAATTACAAAGAAGAGAAAGACCTTAACGCTGCCCTGAAGAGGTGTTTCCCGGAAGGCATAGACATATACTTTGAGAACGTAGGAGGCAAGATGCTAGACGCAGTGCTCCTAAACATGAAGCTAAACGGGCGTATCGCGGTATGTGGAATGATCTCACAGTACAACCTGGAGGAGCAGGAAGGCGTGCGCAACCTGTCGAGTGTCATTTACAAGCGGATTCGGCTTCAAGGTTTCGTGGTCTTTGATTACTATCACAAGTACTCCAAGTTTTTGGAGTTTGTACTTCCCTATATTAGAGAAGGGAAGATCACTTACGTAGAGGATGTAGCCGAAGGACTGGAGAAGGGACCTTCTGCTTTGATTGGACTTTTCCATGGTAAGAACGTCGGCAAACAGCTCATTGTGGTGGCTCGTGAGTGATGATTGAGAGACGTTTTAGAGTTGGTTATCAGCTGGAGATGAGTTAATTACGCTTTGTTGTAGTTGTTTTGTAAGTTTAAGTTTCGCCTTAAAGACTGTACTTCACTTTCATTCCAATAATAAAACCCTTTTGTGTTGTAGTATTTTTACTGTATTAGTATAACTTGCATTTGAATTTTTGTTATTTTGATTTGACTAATAGTTAGCCAAATATCGGGAAAATGGCTTATTTTTGAAACCCAATTTTATGCACCATCAATACTACAGGTTTTTCTTCTCATCTCTAGTTAAGTTGGCTTATGTTTCACCATGAGGAAGCTCTTGAGAGAATCCGAACTTCTTTCTTTGGATCGCTATAACTACTAGACTGCTGGCTTCTCTGCTGCAACTGATGCAACTCGGATCTCAATTCTGCTCGGTCTATTGAAGGTATTCATTTTCTTCCATCTTGTTTGACGTATCAGATCCTTAGCTATGAAATATTGGGAGAGTAATATGCTTTGTAGTACAATCTCTGGCACCACTATCAAAAGTAATAAACTAATAAGTATATGATGTTTAGCACATTTTAAACCATTTTAAACGTGGCACTTTACTGTTGTTGCAGTTGGTAATGACCGGAGTTGCTGTTATAGTGATTGACAGACTTGAGAGGAGGCCTTTACTTCTTGGTGGTGTGAGTGGCATGGTCTGTCCTCAAAGTCTCTTCTCTTTCTTTGTTTTTTTGCTTCACGAGACGGAAAAAATAAGTGATTAAGAATTGTTTTGCCTCTTGTTTTTTTGCTTCACTACATCTTTTAATAATACTGTACCAGCTGTTGCTGTAGTTGCATTGCTACTTTATGTGGGCTGCTATCAAGTTAAACTTTTTTCACAGATTTTTTGAATTCCATTCTTGGCAACGCTAAGTTTATATTTTTTCTTATAACTTTGTGATCTCAAAAAGGTTTGCCATGAATCTTGCACAGTTATCCTTTGGACCTATTGGTTGGCTGATGATTTCAGAGATATTCCCTTTAAAACTAAGAGGTAGAGGAATCAGCATGTGCTTGTGAATTTCGGCACAAACGCGCTTGTGACATTCGCTTTCTCACCTCTAAAGGTAAAAGATTCACAATCAAGAAACTCAAGTAGAGGTTCCCCATTTAGCTTTCAGCTAACCAACTCTTAAGATTTTTTTCTCACTGAGCTACAATCCATTATGCTAACTACAGTGATCATATATCTGGTTGGTTCCAATTCTTGTGTTTTTTTTTTCACGAGGCTATCGAGTATTAGAGATTTTAGCTCACTTGGTATTTTTTTCTGCAGGAGTTTTTCGGAGCTGGAGTATTGTTCTGTGGATTTGGAGTGATATGTGTAGTGTCTCTCTTCTTCATATACTTCATTGTGCCTGAGACAAAGGGTCTTACCCTTGAAGAAATTGAAGCCAAATGTCTAGAAATATTTTTTTCCGAGCTTTTCTTATATTATTTCAGTAAATATAATTTGCAATAAGTATTTTGTTATGTTTTATTGATTTTCAAATAACTACCTGCCGACAAAAAATATATGAAATGTGAAAGGAAACTTAATTATTGCAAAAAAAAGTAGTTCAAAAAAATGTGAAAATAAAATTGTACTTCCTCTATTTTAAATGATGTATATTTTGAGTTGTTATTCACATATTAAAAATATATATTAATTTTTGAATATAAAACATTATTTTCTAATTAGCTATTATCAATAACTTTTAACTAATCAAAATTCAATAAATGTAATTATTTTTAAAAAATTACAGTGTGCATTATTAATTAATAAAAGTTATGAAATGTGAAAGGAAACTCTTTTTGTGTGTTCGTTCACTATGTGAAAGGAACACTTAATTATTGCAAAACACAACAAAAAAGGTAGCTCAAAACAATGTGAAAGTAGTGTGAAAATAAAATTGTATGAAACAACTATGACGTCACTGATTATCACACAAAAACATAATATAACGTCATAAACAAGAAAATGAATAATACGAGAACCTTCTCTTTTTATCTACTTACAAAAGTTGTGGCTACGATCACACGTTACGCAAATCCCCTATAAATGCAGACGCGCGTCCTCAACGTTACAACAAACAAAAAAAGAAGAAGAAGAAACGAGAAACCACATACATACATTTGTCATTTGTTACCAAAACCTAAAGCAGAAGATATAGAATGGCACCCACAGGCGAAGCGTCGACCGTGAACAACAAGCAAGTCATATTGAGAGACTACGTCACCGGCTTCCCCAAGGAATCAGACCTCGTCTTCAACGATGCCACCGTGGATCTAAGTGTTCCGGCTGGATCTAACAAGGTTCTGGTGAAGAATCTCTACTTGTCTTGTGATCCTTACATGCGCATTCGCATGGGCAAGCCTGATCCCTCCGCTGCAGCCCTCGCTCTACCCTACACCCCTGGCCAGGTACAAGTCTTTTGAGATTTTGGATTAATCACGATTAGTCGTGATTAGTGAATATGTTTAACTAGTGTCTCTTAGCAATTTCCCTGTTGAAGCATTGATAGATTTGAATAGTTACTTTGAAACTCAAAATAATATTATTTTATTCTGTGACTAGTAATGATGTATTCAAAATAATTCATGTTAATTTTAAGTTTTGCTAATATTCAGTAATGACCAGTTTTGTTTGTGCTCATTGTAATGGTTCACTGTGTTGTTTTGCAGCAAATCTATGGGTATGGAGTGTCAAAAGTGGTAGATTCAGGGCACCCTGATTACACAAAGGGAGACCTGCTTTGGGGTATTGTTGGATGGGAGGAGTACAGTGTTATTACTCCAACTATTTACTCACATTTTAAGATCCTACACACTGATGTTCCCTTGTCCTACTACACTGGACTTCTCGGTATGTTTTTCTGATCATACATGCAGTTTTCACTTGGTAATAATTTCATAGAGAAAGGTGAACTTGATAGTGAAAAATCCTATGCTAGACAATGCTAGTTTGATGTGCTTCTCTCTATGATACAATATCCCAGTCATGTTGAATAATATTGTTCAAAACTTAATTTACGAGTTTCAATAGTTTGCTAGTGGGCTTAGAAGCATTGCTCTGTTTCCGGCAGGTATGGCTGGGATGACTGCTTATTCAGGGTTTTATGAAATCTGTTCTCCTAAGAAAGGAGAGACTGTCTTCGTGTCAGCTGCATCTGGTGCTGTTGGTCAGCTCGTGGGACAGCTCGCAAAGATTATGGGATGTTATGTCGTTGGAAGTGCCGGCAGTAATGAAAAGGTAATCACACTTCACTTGTGTACTCTTGCTGTTGATCCAATGCTAACACATAGACTGACTTGTTATTGTCCCCTTCTTTATTTTTCTTCTGTTGTAGGTTGATCTTCTCAAGAATAAGTTTGGGTTTGATGAAGCTTTCAATTACAAAGAAGAGAAAGACCTTGACGCTGCCCTGAAGAGGTGTTTCCCGGAAGGCATCGACATATACTTTGAGAACGTAGGAGGCAAGATGCTAGACGCAGTGCTCCTAAACATGAACCTAAAAGGCCGTATCGCGGTATGCGGAATGATCTCACAGTACAACCTGGAGGAGCAGGAAGGTGTACGCAACCTAGCGACCGTCATTTACAAGCGGGTTAAGCTTCAAGGCTTTGTGGTCTCTGATTTCTATGACAAATACTCCAAGTTTTTGGAGTTTGTGCTTCCCTATATTAGAGAAGGGAAGATCACTTACGTTGAGGATGTAGCCGAAGGACTGGAGCAGGGACCTTCTGCTTTGATTGGACTCTTCCATGGTAAGAACGTCGGCAAACAGCTCATTGTGGTGTCTCGTGAGTGATGATTGAGAGACGTTTTGAGTTTGGTTATCAGCTGGAGATGAGTTAGTTAATTACGCTTTAGTTGTTTTGTAAGAAGTTTAAGTTTCGCCTTAAGTACTTCACTTTCGTTATGTAATAAATAAACCCTTTTGTTTGTTGTATTAATGTATTAGCCTATATTGAACTTGAAACTTTTGTTATATTGATTTGACTGGTAATCAGCCAAAATAACCAACCTGGTAACTGGTACTGAGCAAAAAACTAGAATTTGAAAAACCCAAGCGAATCCGAAAAATAGTACCGAATCCAAACTAAAACTTGTTGAAGATCCAAACATGTTCAAAATTTTGGTATAGAAAATCGAATTCAACTGCACCGAATCCAAACTAAAATTTATAAATATCTGAATGAACTTCGACAAACCGAAATCGCAAGAAGGCCCATTTGATCATATAATTTATTAAATTATACTAACTTATGGGCCTGGTGAAATAACAAACGGGCCATTGTAAACAATATGGGCCATCATTAAAAATTAAAACCCATGTTATAAGCTGTTTCCGCCATGCTCGCTATTTTTTTTCTCTTCAGGATATTTTTTGTTTGTTGGGTGGTGTTGAAGGAGCAAAAATGGCGTCGAATCTCGTGAAAGCTCTCATCCGATCGCAGATTCTTCCATCTTCGAGGAGGAACTTTAGTGTGGCGGCTGCGGCTACCACTCATATCGGCATTCCAACAGACGATTTAGTCGGAAACCACACGGCCAAATGGATGCAGGTAACAACTTTAGATCTTCTTACTCAACCGAACCCCGTCTAAATTTAATTGTCGATGATGATGATGATCTCCCTTATAGTTAGATCTCGATTTGACAATGTTTAGGATTTGCTCATCCGGTATGGTACTCGATTCACGGTTTTGATGAAATTTCTTCACTGTTTCGTGAAACTTAGTGTGCTGTTTAAATTAGAAGATGAATCTTTTCGTTGTTAATAGAATTCATTCACAGAGGCATGATGAATGTATGTGAGGTAGAAAACATGTTAGGTTTGCAGTTAGCTCTATGTTTATAAAACACAGTGTGAAGAAGCAGATCAACTTGCTCTCGTTATTTGAATGCTTACGTGTCATTGAGGCTTTCATGAGAAAGCTGATAAATTCACTATTTCTCAGCATCCTCTGCTTTCATGAGAAAGCTGATAAATTCTAGGGAGTTTTAGTTGTTTGGTGAGATTTCAAACATTTATATATATACATTACATTGTTTCGGCTCTATAGAGCATTGGTTATTTCTTGTAAGTTTTGAGGTTTGAGTTTCACGTTTTTTTTATTTCTCTTGTCCTTTTGTCACTTTTCCTGGTAATTTTGCATAACGTGGGTGTGGAACTTAAACTGTAACAACAGGATAGAAGCAAGAAGTCACCAATGGAACTGATCAATGAGGTTCCACCTATCAAGGTTGTTGGAAGGACTGCTGCTTGTGAAGGAGGTTTGTCTTCCTCTCCTCATCAATGTTTTTTTTCTTTTTTTTTTTGTCGCTGACCTCATCAGTGGTTTTAAGATACGCTTTTGACTTTGTGATTTTTTACCTAACTGGAGATTTATATATATATATAACGTGCAGACACCAATCCAGCACTCGGTCATCCAATTGAGTTCATTTGCCTCGACCTACACGAGCCTGCCATCTGCAAGTACTGTGGCCTTCGTTACGTTCAAGATCATCATCACTAAACGCGACGTTTCCGCAAGTGGAAAAAACATCTCTCGTCTCTCCCCACTTTTTTTTATTGAATTGTCAAGTTTGTGTATCGCTCTCTATGATGCTCCGACATCTTAAGATATCATTTCTTAATAAAGGATTCGATCACATTAGTGCAAGTGCGGCTTTTTGTCACACCTGTCAGGTTGTAAACATTCTATATTTAAAAACTCTTTCCATGCCAATGAGCTCAGCCAAGGCTTGGGGTTTTGCTATATAATCAGTGTCGAGTAATGGTCTTTTTGCCTTCAAGAATCTCGTTTTTATTCTGGCTTTGCTAAAAGCAAATAATTTAAAGTAGTAACACAAAAGTACAAAACCTCTCCTTGACCAAAAAAGGAGTGTAATAATAGGATTCAAAACTTTCCTCCAACCAACTCATAAACAATGTTGTGACGGGGAGACCACTTGATCAGCCTAATTATAAAATCTCACTTTGAGTCTGTTCCAGCCAGTTTTCTTCTCTGCTGATGCTCTGCAACTTTGTAATCCACTACCTCTCTGAACAACACAGAGTCCAACACACAGTCTTCACTTCCATAAACAGCTGCCTGAACACTCGCCATCAGTTTCGCAATCTCTCTCCCTGAAAACCCTTCCGTTTTGGCTGCCGCTTCTTTTAGGAGCTCCTCAGTGACACCCTTTATCTCGATCTTCTGCTGCTCTTTCTTGAAGAGGCGGTCAAACAAACCTGGCTTCTTTGGACCAGCTTGAGCTATGTACCTTTCTAGATAGAGGCTTAGAAGCTTGGACCGCTCTTCCTCTCCGGGTAAAGGAAACTCGAGAACCTCATCGACACGGTCAGCCACTGCTGAGTCTAGGTCACCGGGTCGATTTGTGGCAAGTGCTAAGACTATGTCTTTGGACTGATCACCCGTGCGGAAGAGAAGGGCGTTCAGTGCACTCCTTTGGGCTTCACTCATGTATGTTTTGTTCCTCCTGTTAAATTGTGACATAATACATCAAACCTATTAACAAAGTGTTGAAATGATCAGTATCAGTAAAAAACACTTACTCGCACAAAAATGCATCGGCTTCATCGATGAAGAGCAATAAGCCTCTCTTAGACTTCTTCCCCCAATCAAACAGTTGGTGAATCTTTGTAACAGCCTGAGATCCAAGGGGAGCAACATCTCCACCAGTCATCAGTGCATAATCCAAACCCTACACGAATTATAAACGTTAAAATAACAAAGAAAAAAATAGATGAAGTAACAAACCCAGAGAATAGCATGAACAACATAGAACTAAGAGCTAAGCTTCAACTTTCATATGCAATCATGGAAATTAGCAACAACCATCCTTTATACTAGAGACACCACTGTCCATCCATTTGGGTGTCTTGAATAACAATTTTTGCAATAACTTAAAAACAGATATAAAAGAGAATAACATACAGATTTACGAGCGAGCTCTCTGGCGACCATTGTTTTTCCTGTTCCTGGAGGACCATAGAAAAGCATGTTTCGGAATGGAGCTTGGTGAGATTTTGTGTTGGCGGTTGCCTTAGCCAGGTGTTCAATTCTCTTCTGTAGGGAAGGATGCAAGATAACATCACCAAACCCTTTTCCATTTTTGATAGCTGACCCCTTTCCCCGCAATGTGGACAATGCACGAGAAACCGAACCAGACCAAGGGTACTTGCCCCTTGAAGACTCTCGGATTAAGGAAGGTTGTCCTAATATTCTGTCCACATAGCTCCAGATGACCCTTGCACCTTCTCTGCAACAAGAAATTTAGCAGTCGGAAAAGATCAAAATTCAGTATTGCATAATAGCTGTCTGACAACAAACTATGAAACCAATAATCAAGTAATGTAAGACGAGAAAGTTCATAGCAACAAGTAGCAGATTTTTTCTCAACGTATGGACAACATCTTGTCTTTACCTCGTTGTGTAGATTCCAGCTGCGAGAGCGGTGACTCCGCCAACAGCAACAATCAGTTTATTCTGATCTGTGAGAATTGCACGCAACCCGCCTAGGAAAAAAGAGTGAAGTTTCAAACACCTGTTAATACAATGAGAACTTCCTATATGTAAATGCAGTGTATAGATTATAAACACATCTATTCTAACCACTAACTCATGTCGCACCAGCGTTATGACTGAGATTGAAAATGGATTGCATCAAGCTACGCAGAGGGATTTAATGTCTAAGAAAACAGAGACACAATGTATGGAATCGAATCTCACACCTCCAATATGGTCGAATGTAGTGTTAATGGCAGCAACCCATTTCTCTCTTTCTGCATTTGCACGATCGACAAGCATTCTCCTGTTTACATCTTCAGCAAGCCTTGCTTCATGGGCTCTTCCTTCCGCTTCTGCTATGGATTTGACCCTAATGGTCTCACGCTCAATCTCAGCCTTCTCCCTCTCAGTTTGTCGCCTCTGTGCCTGGATCTGTTCCTCAGTAGCTCGTCTAGCTTGTTCCTGCCTGACTGCCGAATCTTCTTGCATTTTCACAAGCTCTTGATTTCTTGTTCTGTGGAACTCATTCTCAGCCTGTAAAAACCACATACACAGCAAAAAAACTATTAGAATAAAAGAAAAGAAAAGAAACTCAGGGTGTTGTGAAACAGTAATTGAAAAGTTGCATGCCTGCATCCTCTTTCTAGCCAAATCATCTTCATAACGAGCCATCTGAGATTTAGTCTGCGCTTGGTGCTGAGCAAGTTTTTTCTGCTCATCATATATCACCTTTTGCCTCTCCTGTAAAATTGGAAGAAAAAGAAAATGTCAGGCACACAACACTCCTGCCAAGAAACATCATGTAAGCCGAATAATGAAATGGTGCAGAGAAAGTGTGTCATAGTGATCACTAATCACTGTAACAGTGGAACTGGAAGCATGGTTTTACAGGAAACTATATTCGACTTTACTAAGATAGTAGATCGGAATGGATGATGCAGTTAGAAGTTAGTAGTAGAAGTCTCACAGTTTCAGCTTGGGCTTGCATAGCTTTATACTCTTCCGCCTTGGCTGCAAACTTAGTTTGCTTCGTCTCTTCTTGCTGCTTAATACTTTCAAAAGTCTGAAAGAAAGAAAGAAAGAAAGAAACATACACACACCAAACATGAGTCGAATCACAATTGATAAGAAACCTAAAACCTAAGCATGATTGTATTGGTTTAAAGAGAATCAAGTACGATTTTGGCGTAAGAGGAGCTGTTAATCTCCTTCAAGGCGGTAGCTCCTCGCTCCAGCGCCTCCGGATCGAAACCACCGGAAGTCGTCCTCGGATTATCATTCCTAGCTCGCGGAGGATCAGAAGAAGAAGCAGGCTGCTGCTGTGGAGGAGGAGGGCCATCTGCAGCAGCGACTCTCGATTGCGAAAGAGAAGCCGAAGCAGCTGCTATAGCTGAAATAAAACCAATCGCACATTTCTGAGCCATGAAGAAGAGACTTTAGGGTTCTTCCCGATTAGAGAAGAAATTTATGTAGAAGAAGAGATTGGCTTGGAGAATAAGAAATTCGTAAGCTGCGACCAACTCGTCGACAAAAGGTTCTCTCAAATCTCAAGGTTTTGGTAGGGTTTAGGATTCGGATTTATTTTATGGACCCGCTAACCCGGCCCGTTATAATAATCCCATTCATCTGAATTTCTTTTCTTTTTTTTTTGTAACACCCCATTCATCTGAATTTTCTTTAGCTTTTTGTTGGTGAAACAAAATATGGTGAATTTCTTCTTCTTGAAATTTTTATACCATTTTTTGGTTGTGAAGAAACAAAATTTCTCTTCAATTTTCATATTTCGTATGAATAAGATTCTTATTTTTAATTTATTCATTTTTTTGTTTATCAAACAAGCCTAAATGAATCAAGAAGTTTCTTAAGAAAAAATGCATATAATGGATTAACAGTAGCCAGTATAAATAACTCCATCAACACAGATAGAAAGACAAAATTATAAAAGAAAATTGTCCTTTCCAATAAAAATCAAAGAGAAAAGCAAAGTGTCAAAAAGACAATGAGAGAAGTTCACTTGCTCTATGTGTTTTTTTTGGCTCAAACTAATACTCTTGCGTTCTAGGCCAATCTCTCGTCTCCAGGCTTTTAAAACCCTTATCAGTCTCTTACAAGACTCTCATCTTTGGACAGAAGAAATGTAAAGAGAGAGACTCTAAGTTTTGATGTAGAAAGAAATGAAATAGAGAAACCAAACCTATTAATTAATCATGGAAAAGTGAAAGATCCTCCAATTTGAGTAGATCCAGCAGGTGGATTGATAGCCACCCAAAGCAGAGATATGGTGATGGCAATAAGTCCCGACCAAACATAAACAATGGTCGGAGTCCTCCCTCTTCTTCCCATAAGCCCTTTAGCAAACGGATAAAGATGAGCCAACACCCAGAAACTGAAAAACACTCCTCCTATCAACTTACTCCACTGCGGAATCACACTGTATATCGTCCTGCTGAACCCAACCGCAATAGCTATAAGGTTCACCATCATGATAGTGATCGGTGGGAGCATGAGGGAAGTCCATTTCACTATGTAGAGATCCGCAAACTCGTCGTCCACGTCATCTCCTCCCGATTTAGACGTCAGCGTGAAAGAGATCTCGATTCCAGCCACCACTTTGAGCAGTCCTTGGATAACCGCGGCTAAATGAGCGCTGGTTCCACCGATGAGCCAGAACTGCTCGTTCCTCCACCACTCCTCGAGCGAGATGCCTGACCATTTGATCTCGAGGAGAGCTAGTAAACACAACGTGATGGAGATGATCAGAAGGTAGATGAGGAACGTGACGTTGAGTGTTTGGACTATGAACTGTCCAGAGAAGAGCGAGAGCGCAGGGAGGAAGCAGTAGACGATGAGGAAGATCGATGTGAAAGGGTAGATACCAACGTTCAGGTAAGCGATTCTCTGGAGGATCTTCATCCTCGGGCTAGCTAAAAACGCGTTGTTTCTCGAGAAGAAGATCTCAACCGAGCCGGTAGCCCAACGGAGAACCTGGTGAAGCCTATCAGTCAAGTTGATAGGAGCCGTGCCACGGAAGGCGTCACGTTTCGTCACGCAGTAAACCGACTTCCACCCACGGTTATGCATTCTGTAACCGGTGACAACATCTTCAGTGACGGATCCGTAAATCCAACCGATCCTAGTTCCCCACTCGGTTTTGTCCTCGTACCAACACGAGATGACAGCTATAGCTTCTGCAACCGTTGACGCATCGAGAAGCTCACGAGGGATGGTGAGAGCTCCAGGAGGCCGTCCGTTTTGCACGGCAGGGTGATCAGCGAGAGGACGGCCTTGGAACTCGGCGACAGGGATCGAATCTATAAGGAACGTGGAGTTTCCGAACTTCTTGGGAACCAAAGAAAGATTCATCTCTTCATCATCATCAGAGTCACCACCCATTCTCAAGGATCTGTTCTCTTCAGGGACACGGCTCTTCTTCTTCTTGCGACGGAAGCAACAGCTACAGCATCCGGGATTGTGTTCTTTAGACCGAGGCGGGTCGAACCCGTACAAGGCGATTCTCCTAAAGAGACAACCCGTTCCGACGTAGACCGGACCCATCAAACCATCGAGAGCTCTCATGTTGACATCAAAGAAGACAGTGTTGTGATTCGCGTAACGATCAGATGGGTCGATGCCTTCGAACCTTTGCGGGAACTGAACGTAGCAGAGACGGTCACCGCCTCGGTCCATCATGAAGCACATCCCTTCTCTCAAGGCCTGGGAGTTGTATATGTAATGATCACAGTCAAGATTCAATATGAACGGACCGTTGGACATGATTGCTGAAGCTCGGACGAGAGCGTTCATTGCTCCTGCTTTCTTGTTGTGGTCATAACCTGGTCGTTTCTCACGCGAGACGTAGACTAGAAGAGGGAGACGAATGTCCACATCTGTAAGATCTAAGAACCCTTCAGATACTCCATGCAATGGCTCATCACTTGGAGGCTTCAACATCACCTGCATTTATAAAAAAAAAATTGAAGAAAAAAAACATTGATCTTAGATATGACATAGAAACTGAACTAATACAAACATTGAGTGATTTCTATGATTTATTTACTAATGATGAATATAGTATACAAAAAAAAATTCTAAAAAATTATAATACATAGAAAATTCAAATAAAAACATAAATAATAATTTAGTATTATAGTTCTTAGTTAGTAATACATATATTAATAAGTAAATGAACTGAAGCTAAGTGTTGTACCTGAATGATACCAGCATGGTCACTACGGGAATGATCAGGAGCAGAGTTTAACCAAGTTCCAGGCCAGTGAGTACCATCAGCCATCCAAGTAGCTTTAGGAATCTTGACCGGCTCCACAATCTCATCCTCTCTGTTCTGTCTCTGCTGCTTCATTGCCTTAATCTCTTCCCTCGCGTGATAAGCATCAGAACGTCTCCTGATAGAGTCAGGCAAGCCGTTGATCCGAACCTTATACTCATCATACTCACGCTTCACCTTCCTCCTATCCTTGACGAAGTCAGCCTTCACCTTGTTCTTGTAAGGATCTCTCTTAAGATTAAAATACGAATCCGGATTCCTCGGCTCGATGTCGTGTTTACGGCAGAAAGGGACCCATATGTTTGCGAAACTAGCTGCCTCAGCCATGGCTTCGAACGTCAGAAGCGCTCCTCCATCGTCTGAGACGTAGCAAGCGAGCTTTTCGACAGGGTAGTCGGCAGCGAGGATGGATAGAATGGTGTTGGAAGTGACGAGAGGTGGCTCTTTCTCCGGATCTGCTGTTGACACAAACATATCTAGTCCAGGGAGATCAGACTTCCCTGTCGGGTTGCTCGGTGTAGGCGTTTCGAATTTCTCTTTAAGAACGTTGAGATCAGTAGCTCTGTTAATGGGACACAGCTTAGGAAGCTGGTCAAGAAGCCAAGAAAAGGCGAACCAAAGCTCGCAAACCACAGACATCCCCCACAGCCATATTGCGTCTTGGTTTTTATGCTTAATCCTCCACATCAAGAACAATGCAAGAACAACTACACGGATAAATATCAAAAGCCTGCACAAAAAAAAACAGTTTGTTTTTAGGTCCGATTTTTCCGACTAGGCGCGCTGTCTAGACCGATTTTTTTGAAACTTAATATTGGATAAAAGTTTCAAAACCTGTAAGGACTTATAACAGCTGCAGGAATCTGGAGTTTCCTAGTAAGCGGTCTCCACGGTCTGCTCATAAGATCTTGTGGTCCCATACCTTGTCCTCCGCCATTCCCATCCTTGTCACTACCAAAGTTCCCATCTTTTGTCCAGAAAGCATTACCGTAACCATAAGTCCCACTCGTCTCAAACAACCACCTGTTGTGATCAAAATCACCGGTTTGACTCCTCATCAAACCAGACTTAGTTGACTTCATCAGCGACAGTCTTCTCTCCATCTTCGACCCACCACCACCAGAAGGTGGAGGAAGCATAGCCCTCTGCTGCTTCTGCTGCCCACTGTTGTCATCAGCCATATCAGTCAGATCAGTGTTCCTGTAAGGCTCCTTACACCCCGGACACATCCCACCTCCCGCTTTCACAGCGTCAACAAAGCAGTCCCTACAGATTTTGAAGTCACACTCACAGGGGAGAAGATCTTGCCCTCTCCCATCACTCATCACCTTCACGTCACAGCCAGGAACCGCGCAGGAGGAGCCTTTCGCACCCGCCATCTGAGGGTGGCTGGTCTCTGAGTCGATCACTTTGTCCATGAGATGAGCTCGTGTCACGCTGTTGAAACCTCCGGTGAACAGGGAGCTTGACACGTACTGCTCCTCGACCTTCTGAGAGATGGAAGGGTCCATGGGCTGGTTATCAGGAGTCGGCGGGATGTGGACAGTGTAGTTAGTGAAATCGACGCTCCCGAGCTCGCTGTCGAGATC
Source organism: Raphanus sativus (assembly GCF_000801105.2). NCBI lineage: Eukaryota > Viridiplantae > Streptophyta > Magnoliopsida > Brassicales > Brassicaceae > Raphanus > Raphanus sativus. The sequence continues at coordinate 882,566 of NC_079515.1, read as the reverse complement.
ATCTCTGGAGTAGTTGACGTAGCGACCAGAGGATGTTCTCCGAGCAAATGTCACGGAGGGAGGCACAGGCTGCTGCTGCTGCTGGCTCCTCCCGGCTTCAGCAGCGTCAGAGTTTGTGGAGAGATTGGATCGGCTGTTTGTGAAATGATTATTATTATTAGACGCCATTGTCTAATAAGTACTAATCCACCGGACTATTGTAGTAGCCGGCAGATAGATCCCTGAGAGAGAGAGAGACAAAAAGGTAATAATAAAAGTCAAATCTTCAAACTCATAATCAAGAAATAAAACAGATCTAGAGTTGAAACAAGAACAAGATCTTATCATAATATTATTATCATCCAATAAAGACATCACAATGATCATTGTTTCATAACCCCACAGAGAAGCTTGAATCTGAAGCAGCTAAAGAAGTAAATCTCTAACTCACTAAGCTCAAAGTTAATCACTTCGCATTACGAAGACAGAGAGAATCTGACAACAAATGAATCGAGGATGTGATGTTTTACCTGAGAGGGAAGTCTGTTGTAGCAGAGGAAGGTTGAGGTTTCAGATCTTTCCCGCAGATTAAATGTGATTTTTTGACCAAACGGTTATTCTCAATTTAACAAATCTTTGCTGACGAGATTCAAATGTTGGCCAAACTTGTTAATGGACATTTGAGAGAGAGAGAGAGAGAGAGAGAGAGGAGAATAAGAAGAAGAGAGGAGGAAGGGGGAGATAGTCGTGACCAAATACATCTGCACTACCACTACTCCCTTGCGTTACTAATTCACGTTACGCTGGCAAACGATAGCGCCTTCATTTTTTTATTCATTCACAGATCTTACAGAAATTATTATATATATAAATAAAATAAATGGATTCTAGATGAGAAATTAGAACGATCGGAGATCTCTACTCTTTTTAACTGCGGTAACAGTGACGACGAACTGTGTAAACGCCGGCGAGAGAAGAAACCGGCGGAGATTAGTGTTTTCTTCTTTTTACCTTGTGGTATTATTCTCTTTGACTTGAGGTTTTCGGACAAGGTAGATAACTAAGAGAATCCATTATTTATTTATTTATTTTTATTATAAGTAACGCGTTCGATGGAAATATAAAATGTTTAAAAGAAGAAAAGGCAGGAAAAAAAAGGAAAGCATAGATCAAAATTGTTTTTTTTTTGACAAGGTAGAGAATCCATCAATCACGCATTTGGCATAGGGATCAAGTCATTTTTTTTCTTTGACAATTAGATCAAGTCATAATTCTGCTATTTAAAAGCATAAATCAAAATAATATAATAAATTTTTGGAAAAAAAGCCCAAACTACTAAACAGTAAAATCACATAAATATCGGTTATTCTAAATAAACCGATAAATAAACTGAAAATATATGGATCGACCGATCTTTGTATCCAATATATGTTTTGGGTTGTAATATTTCTGATATATCTAGATTTAGAATTACGCATACAAATAGACTATCTTTCCAAAAGGCGGAAAAACAATATATAGCATCATCTTTTTCCATGAATATCATACCTGGTCGAAGCTAGATTTTTTCGAAATAACTTAATTTTGACTATCATTTGATCTAGTAAAATGAATTATTAACAGAAAAAAATAGAGATATATGGATTCGCTGATCGATTCGAGAAAGGAATAATGTCATAGAAAGAGGAGATTGGTGGTGGGAAGTGATTGATCAAATACGGGTTCATCGGTAATGATAAATTAAAAAAATAGAATAAAATGAATGGAATGTAATAGAACATAAATCAGATTCATTCATTTATTATTAATCAATATTGTTATTGAATGTTTTATTTTGTATTTTATTTTGAAATTTTGAAATTGATGGGATGAGCATTTCAATCCATTTACATTAAATAATCGTTATTTTTATTGAATTATGGAATTGATCATTTCATTCCAAAAATAGATAATCTAATTGCAACCTTTATCTTTTCTTACTTGGTTCATATTCGTTGAACTTGTATATCTATATTATATTTTTTTGTAAAAAATATATTGTTACATGTATATCTATAATATATATAAGTGTTTTATTGTTTCGACATTATTGTGTTTTTATATTGTTTCAACCAGTACCGGTCCTATGAATATGAAGGCCGTAAGAGCATCCACAACCATGGACTTGTTAGAAGAGTCCTTAGGATTATTAAAGTATTTTTTTTTTTGAGAAGTTAAGGACTCTAATGTGTGCAATGGTATTCCTTAATTAGGAGTTTTTCATAACAAACTTGTTTTCTCTTTATCAAAACGAACAAAGAGTATATACACACACACACTCTCGCTTGATCTTTAACAACAGAGGATAAATAAAGAACAGTTAAAAAAAGAAAAAAAAGGAAACAAGGCCAAAATATTGCATATACCTGTGCTTCTAATTCTGCAATTCTCTGTAATGACGCTTCCTCTATGCACACACGGCGTTTGCGTTCCTCGTCGAGCAAACATGTCATCTTGTACTTTAGTTCAGCCATTTCTTGAGTAAGGTCTTCCGCTTCTTCCTTCGCCTTCAGTTTCTCCTCTTTCAGTTCCTCCTGCACATATCAAAACTAGTTAAGATTAACCCCTTGCAGCTGTATCTGTTTCTCCATATCCTCCATTTTATCAATCAAATTTATAGAGATAATACACAAACGCAATGAAATTTTCACCCAAAAACATTTTTTTTCCAGAACATAGACAATGAAAGAAACTCACAATGAGGCTCAACACATGAAGAAAGAACACCGAGATCATTATTCAAGAAAAGAAACTGAAAACATGAAGAAAGCAAAGAGAAGAACCAACAAACACGAAGAAACGACACCGTTAACTCCAAACGTGAAAGCTCCTGAGTTATTGTCCTTAGTAGCCGGAGTATAGCCACCCTCAGCTGTGTTTGTAATGAGGATGACCACAATCCAATTATCAACAAGATAGGTGCCAAAGGATGGTTTAAGTAACTTACGTTGCTCTGCAGAACAAAAAGAAAGAGAGAGAGAGAGACTGGTCAAGGAGTCTCTCGTGACAGAAACCTTAGCTTCCAATAGCTCACTCAGCTTTGAACCCAAAGAATCTCGTCGAGCCTTTAGTGAGCTAACAAAGTATTATACTCAATCACTCCTGCTTCTTCCTCTGTAACCAAACACACACACACAAGAAAATTTTATCAAACAAAATCGAGAAGAGAAGCTTACTCCTCCCCATGGTTTCCCCTATATCAAATCCAAAATCAACTATTTAACGAAGCGGTCGAAGTTACAGAGCTCACCGGATCGGAGGCAACATATCCACACCGGATGATGGAGAAGAAGACTCACCGGATCGGAGGCGACGAGGCGGACGATTCGATCGGAAACTCAAAAGCGTGGCAAGAACCCAGACCAATACTCTCTCCACCAATGGCAACATGCCACCTGCACTAAAGATCAGCTAAGGATCAAGTCCTTCAGATGCCTATTTACGGACTGGTCCTTAGTTATGTTTGCTTTAATATTATTATTATAATCACAAAAAAAAAATTTAGCCGCTAAGGACTTGTGATGATGCTCCGTTGCAGATGGTCTAAGTCCACCAGAAAGTAAAAAATCTCTTGCAATTGGAAAAGTTCTAATGAATTTGATGACGAGGGTTCGAAGCCGCTACTTCTAAGCTACAATCCGACATCATTACCATTATGCTACAGAGAACTATTGTAAATCAAAGGCTGATAAATTATATTTTTTTGTCGATCGGATTTTCAAGCTTCCATCGCTTGGTGTCAGTGTCGGCACTGGTTTCAACATTATAGTGTTTTGCTTTAATAGTTATTTATCCCTTTTTGGTAAAATGCCTTTATTTACTTATCTTTTGTAGTATTGTTAGACATTTTTATCTATATTTTTCTTTTGTGTTTTTTTTTAACTTACTTTTGTTAACTTTCATTTTGTACTAAGACTAGTTACAATTGGAGTATTGAAAACAATTAAACCTAAAAAAAATTGATCGAACCCCATTGAAGAATTGAGCTTGATATATCCACCAATCTATCGAAAATACTGTACTTTTCACTTCATGTTATCATTTATATACTAAAGCAGTCATCTAACAAATCAAATTAAAATTTAGATGAACCAACATTTTTTTTTAAGATTCTAAATTTTTTTTTGGTGATGACATGTGAGTACACTCAAATGTTGTAATGTTTCTCAGTTAATATATAAGTGTTTGTTGTTCAAAAGAAGAAAAAAAAAGTTCTTTCCAAGTTTCAAGCAAAAAGCTTAAAGAGATTATTTGTGCTATTTTAATACACATTGACAAGAATAAGTGTAACACAGTTTGATACATACATAACTACATGTATGTATGTTACATGTAACATACATTACATACATACATAACACCTCTTTTGGCCATTATCCTTTTTGTTGCTGCGACTCCACAAAACCTTAACCCATCTTCTACATATGCGAGAACAAGTCGCTTTTCTGCACAAAGATCAAGGAAAAGTGTATTAATATTATAAATTCGTCATAAAAGAAAGATCAATTTACCTATCGAGTGATTATGGACCTTGTGGTTATTTCACTTCCTGAGCGTGAAAGATATGGATCAAACACAACTGTAAGCATCACATCCCACACAGGCTCAGGAGGAATACAAGTCAAGGATGAACAAAGTGGAGCAATCTGCACAAGGGTGCTCATGGTCTTCTTCTTCTTTAGCTGTTTCTAAACTTCTCAACAATTGTCTCTCTCTTAGTTACTTTCCTCTGTAGCATTGTGTTTGTTGTTATCAGTAGAGGATCTGATCCCTATTTGTTGAAACGATATAAGTTTTGAAAGAGACGGAGATTGAAGCAAATCTGCAGTTGATGTAACTGGAGCTTTTATAAAGAAAAAGACAAAAAAAACAGGAAATACCCTTCAGACAAACAAAATTAAGCCTGAGGGGTTATCACGGTATCACAGACACAAAGCCATTATTACATCATTTGATAGTGTGTTTTCACTTTCTTTACTGACAAAACCAAAAACATTAACAAGAAAGAAAGAAAAACATAAATAGAAAACAAAACTGACATAAGTTTATGTTCCAAAACCAATGAATGTCTCGAAGAAAAAAATAAGAGACCAATGTAGAAAGGTGGAAAAAAAGAAAAAGAAACAGTACCTCTCCTGCCCTCCTGATTAATTTATTTAATTATGTTTTGTGGCCTCTCTCAACTTCTTCAAACTCTTCTTTTACTCTTTTCACTTACCAGGCACAAATCTTGGTAAGGTTAAAAGTGTATTAACTCTTGCAACACCTTCTAGTGCAGAGTACTCTGTTCCATGCTCTGCATCCGAGTTATCCTCTTCTCTAATCAGCCTTTCAGCTTCGCTTTCGTCAAGAGCAATCTCTTTTCCCGTCTTGACAGTACTCGAACGACCTGATGCATCATCATTTTCGATTTTTAGTTCTTCTACGTCTTCGTCTTCGAGTTTGGAGATGGAAGAAGCTGTAGATAGTACGTTTGTGTTGTTGTTGGAGTCAAGATACAAGCAAACCGCAGCACAGTCATCGACTTTGGAGGTAGGGTATTTGTATCTCCAAGCTCTAACCGCAGACTCCACTAAAGCTCTTGCTGCAGTGGAACGTGATGGTGCTGAAGCCACAATTGCCACTACCTCTTCATTTGAGAGAACATCCCATATCTATCACACACAATACATACCATTAGACTAATGTGAGCAGAGAAAAGAAATGTGTATATGTTTGGGAGATAGAGAGAGAGAGAGAGAGATTACCCCATCTGAAGCCAACACTATAAACTCATCTTTTTCGGTTAACCGACGGAATGATACATCAGGGACAGAGATTAGACCAAAATCTTTAAGACAAAAGTCTCCGAAAGCACGTGCCATGGCGAGTCCAGGTGAGTCACAGTTTGGCAGCCAAACTCTACATACTTCAGGTTCATCTCTAAGGGCAAACACACGTCCACGACACTTTTTTATTCTCTCTGCCTCAGCTGCAAAAATCAAAAGGAGAGCAATTAGATCCATCATGCATCATCACCCACACGACATTATCATAAAGGAGTAATTATTCAAAAACCTGGGAGATTTGGCTTGAGATCAACAGTAAGTTGAACAGGAACAAGTGCATTTTCACCGTTTCTTGTGCCCATCACAGCTCTGGAGTCCCCAATGTTTCCAACAACAAGATACTCACCCTACGATATAATGCAGAGGATTGTTTAAATAATAAAGACGCAGTTACACTGAACTAAATTTTAGACGTGACACCACACCTGCTTGATCAAAGTAACAGCCGTTGTACCACTACAGAAACAGTCAACACTTCTATGGAACTTAAGTTCTCTGTCCATAACTTTGAAAGCCTTAAGAAACGCCTCTTTCAGAGTTCGAAACAGTTCGGATTGGGACTCTTCTGTGCTCTCCTCCTCCTCCATATCAACAGATGGCCTAGGTTCTTCTTCAGCAGATACAAAAGAAGCAGCAGCAGCATCTTCAGAGGTGTTGATGTTGCTGGCACTATTAACGGTGGTGATCGTCTTTAGAGCACCTTCAGCTGGTACTTTAGCTTCCCAATAAGTACTTAATTTGAGAGGAAGATTGTCTCTGACTCTCTTGGCAACCATATGACCATATGGACCATGCCCATCAAACACTCCACAGAAGACTGTATCTGTCCTCGAACCAAAGTTCTGCACACAAAGCAGTGGGGGGGGGGGGGGGGAAACAATAAGAACCATAACACAAAGAAGACTTAAAAATTTGTATCTAACTAACTAACTAACCAACCTCCCACACAACCATTGCATCTTGATTAGGGCCTTTCTTGCCTTGTTGAGTGAAGATACAAGCAGCCTCGCTCGATCCATTCAAGAACATCCGACCCGGAACCCGGTGCAAGGGATCATCTCTCCTTGAATCAAAGGAGGAGTTCCTGGAGCCGCCACCAAGTCTCTTCTTAGAGTTCTTCCTCTTCCTAACACCAAAGCCAGGAGAGCAAGGAGAGCCCGGTGTAGTAGGACTCCTGCTCTCTGCAGATAAACAGGACCCCATTCTCAGGGCCCTGATTATATTAACAAGGCACTCCAGACCAACTGTTGTACAATCACACCCACGGTGATCCAGCGAGTAAAGATTTGAGGCTTTAGATCCAAATTATCACAACACAAAGAGCAATGATGATTTTAGCTGTGGGAAAGAGAAAAGAAAAAACCTTTTTAGATCAAAATGATGATTCAGACAGGAAGAAGAAACATATATATACCTCTGTATCAGTTCCAGCTACTTGATGCAAAGACTACTAATGATGAATATAATAAATCCTCAGCTGACAATACAGAGCAGTGGTAGTTCCTAAACCCACATCGCCAAGATTGAATGAACAAAGCAACAAATATATATATATATAAAAAAAGATCAAGCCTTTCAAAGCTGACCAAGAAAAGGTTAAAGGTAGGACTTCTGGGTCTACCCCTTTTTGAGACTCAAAGAAAAAGAAAATACGTGTTTTTTTTAATATAATTTAAAGCCTTAAAGAGGAAAAAGGAAGAGAGAGTGATCTATTTTAATACATCAAAACCCATCACACAGTGTGATTGTTAAAGAGACTACAAACACGAGAAATCATCAATCTCTATCTCTTTTGTCTGAAAATAATCAAAAAGAAAAATTAGCAGCCAGAAAGTATCAAACTTTTAATCGAATTCGAGCTGAAATGAGACTCACCAGAGATCAGATCAAAAGGTAGGAAGAGGATCTGAGAATCAGACGAAGAAAACAAAGGGAGAGGGGAAGATTCTGTTGAGGCGCGTAAAATAGAAACAGAGTTAACTGAGAGAGAGAGGAAAGAGAATGAAGGAGAAAGAAACGCAACGAACCAACTACAAACCCGTTCTTTCTCCTTCAATGTGTATTATAGAGATAGAAAGTAACAGTAATGGAGATTGGTCCGTCGTCACACTCTAATAAATATGTTAAAAGAGATTTTATCATGTTTTTTTTTCTTTTTCCTTGAGATGATGGGAGTTTTTTTTTTAATTTAAATATCTTGCGTATTTTTCAGGCTGGCACTATTAACATGGGGGCGGTTGGATAAGACGTTTCTTACACAATAATTTCCTGACATCCAACCAATATTATTTTTCTCATTTTTATAAATATCCATGCAAAAAGTATCAAAATCTTTAATTAATATAAGGTGTCTCAATCGGTCATCATCCCATATTAATCCAACTAAACTTCTCATTTGGTCAGCTTAATCATGTTCACTTTGTTTGTCCAATAGAAACAAAAAAAGATCATGTTCATAATCCGTTTAGTTAATAATCTCATTTGATTTTATTTTTATCTAGGGTTACGTGGTTGTTATTAATGGGAGAGAGATATTATAAAAAAATTAACAAGATTGAAAAAAAAAAGTAAAAAACGCACATTAAAACGTATAAAACTTGATCTACAGTAAAGGTATTTTAATAAATGTGATCAGTCTTTTCTGGTTAAATAGCATAATAAATGGTAACCGTTGAGAGGTGATTTCCTTGTATTATTTGTAGAAGCCTGAGTGGTGATACAGAACAGTGGAACCCAGAAGAATAGTACTACAAAACATTGCGAGTACAAAAGCTAAACCCACATGTCGACCACGAGGCACACTGACACAGGTTCCAACACGTATCAACTTCTCCTCTCATGCAGCAAAGATCTGCAGATCATCATTCTGAAGAAGACAACCTCTCTATGTCTCTTATGAAATCCAAAATGACTTTTCAGTCTTGTCTTCTCTTCCTTTGTTCGCTTGCCTAGTCCGGTCTCAATCAAATAATCCAACTCATTTTTTTGGATAAAATCATAGATTACGTTAACAATCAGGACTCGGGAGTTATAAAAGGTTTCTTAGCTTTTATAGTAATCTGTTAGTAGATGCTGTTTAGCGACTATGAGTCTATGACCAGTTTAATCGCTGAGTAACTAGGAGTCTAGGACTGCCCGATGGTACGATGTATAACGAATCATTTTATTTCATCAAAGGTTACACGCCATGACACGAAGATAATACACAAACGAGGAACATCATTTTCTTTATTAACACAATCTCAGAATGTGAAATTCAAGCTTAGATCATTGAAAAAGATTACCATACTTTTAAAAATAAAATGAAACTTTATTGAATGGTTTTTTCTTGGAACATCTCCCAGTTATTATCAATCACAAATATCAAAAGAGATTATTAAAAAAAAAAGATCGCCACAAAAACTTTGAGGAAGAAAGAGGTTTCAGAGTTTGTGGATGGTTTTCATGTCTACAGCTTCATCAAGAGTTCCTTTCTCAACATGATCCCACCACTTCATCAAGAAATTGTCCACCACCAATCTGAACCATGGTGACAACTTCAAACCTTCCTCCCCTGCATCTGCTTTCTTCACCAGCTCCTTCAGCCCTTCCCTGCTCACATACTTGATCTCCGCCACTTCGTCAGGGTTTGGTTCCACCTTCACATCCCTCACAATGAACAGCAAGTAGTCCACTGCCCAAAAAAACATTCATAAGTGTGTATTCGAGAGAAAGGTCAAAAAACACGAGTCTCGGGGAATGTAATGGTGTTTTACGTTCGTGCTCTCCCCATTTGCCATCAGAAGGAGCCTTGTAAAGCATACGCCCCAAGGGAGTGAACTCATCCACTGGTACATCTTCAGCTACAATACCGAGCTCGTCAAGAAGCTTTCTCTGTGCAGCATTCCTCACACCTAAGAATGAGCATGATACAAAACAGTGAGGTCAGATTTGGTGCATAGTATTGAATTGTTTTGTCACAGAAGAAGATACCAACCGAGTGCATTTTCCTCGATAAGCTCAGATTCACGGTAAAGAGGATGGCTGCAACAAGTGTTTGTCCACACTAGAGGGAAGGTCACCTTTGCTTTCGACCTTTGCTGTTCAAAATTAAACAAGGAATTTCAGTAACACGTATGTGTGTACATAACCTAATCATGAATTCAAAGAAAAGTACCTGGAGAAGCAACTCATAGTTGGAGTTGAATAAAAATACACTGAAGGCCCTGTGAAGCAAATTCTTAGCTTCAATATTTTCCATCAGATGACCTGCAGATTTTTATGAGGTATCAGTAACTTGACTAGTGACATAGAAGACACAGATAAGAAGCCAAAACAGACATTCCTCTATCATTTCAGATTGTTTTTTTTTTTTGTTTCAATAATTATCCAGCAGCAGCAACATATTATACCCTATTTTATATATTGAACCAGACAGAACTCACTATTTTCCACCAGAAATAGTATGTTCGACACAATAATCTGATGCAACTAAGTAGCACATGAATTAAAATGGAAAACAAACTAAGAGATTTTCACTTACAATTATATTTGCTGTCGTGCCCTACAACGCGATCAGCTTCGTCAACAAGAATGCATCTGCAAGCAAGACAGACAGACAATGAATAAACAAATCGTTTTTAAATCAAAGTATAGACATCTTTCATATAAGACACTAAATCGTTGACATTTTAGCCCATTTGATTCTAATAACAATCAAAGTAAGCAAATCAAATAGACATATGTTCCTGAATCAACTGCTAATCGAATTTATTTTTAATTGCCAGAACCAAATTTCGTCAATTTTTCTTCTAATTAATGTTTTTTTTTCTGAGCAAACTAACTGATTTGAAGAAAAAAAGGTACCATTTTTGCAAAACCCTTAAGGTGAATCAAAAGACTTACTCGTCCTCAAACATGAGGCGTCTCTGGACAGCATCCATTCCAGCATCTTTAGCATCTGTTGCCATTGCGGTGGTACCGGAGAAAGCTCGAAACTTTCTCGGCGATATTGGAACCGAAAAGGATCGGAGCGATGATGATGGAGGAGGAAGACGGAGAAACCGGGAAGAGGATGGAGGAAGGGAGAGAGATCTGAAGCGAATCAAAGGGAGATTAAATAAACAAGAAGAAGCAGACATTGACGTGTATGTGGTTGGTGGACTAGTCTGATGCGCTCCCCCCTGCTTTCTCCGTTTTATTTTTATTTTATTTTATGTCCACGAAATGTACCTCTCCGCACTTTATAAAACCTTTTTCCGACAAAAGCGAATAAGATTACAAGGCTTTCCTTGCAAATTTTGTTATTTGAGAGGTTTATTTGCAATTTTTTCATAAAGTTTATTTTTTTATTTTTGATCTAACTAAAAGTTTATATTTAGGATCCGTATTAACCAGGTAACCACAGTTTTCATAATATAAACGGTGCAAAATTAAAATTTGGTACGGTGCAACCGTGATTCATACCGTATATGCGGTACAAGCGTAATTTTTTGATAGAATAAACAGAGCGGAATTGTCTTTGCGTAGACATTGATGTGTATGTCGTTGCTGACTGATGTGCTCCATGCGTTGCATTTTTATTTTATGTCCACGACCTTTACCATGTATGATAACCTCTCCACACTTCATAAACCCTTTCCGACCAAAGTAGATAAGATTAAAAGGGTTTCCTTGCAAATTTTGTTATTTTGAGAGGTCTATTTGAAATTTTCTCAAAAAAGTTTATATTTATACTGGCCCTCTGATAATTTTCCAAGTTGTTGTCTTGGTCAGAAGTGGAACACAACTAGGGTTAGGGCTAGGGTTTCTCCCTTAGTCGCCGCCACCACCACTGCCACCGAAGATGACTGGTAAGGCGAAGCCGAAGAAGCATACAGCTAAGGAGATTCAAGCCAAGATCGATGCTGCGTTGACCAACAGAGGCGGAGGAAAGGCGGGAATAGCCGATCGGACCGGGAAAGAGAAAGGTGGTCACGCTAAGTTCGAGTGTCCTCACTGCAAAATCACAGCTCCGGATCTCAAGACCATGCAGATCCATCACGAGTCGAAGCATCCTAAGATCCCTTATGAAGAATCCAAGCTCGTGAATCTCCATGCTGTTTTAGCTCCTGTAGCCGAGTCCAAACCTAAACCTGGAATCAGGGGGAGCTTAAAGAAGTAACTTTCCTGAAAATTTATCTATCTTTTATGTTTGTTTAAGACGATGATTTGCTACTCTACCCCCTAATCTATCATGTTGAATCAGGGGGATGCTTATGGCATTCTACCTTTTTTTTAATGATCTCATACTTGTTATCTGCTGTTTTATCAAAAGGAGGGGGATGTTATATGAATAAACTGATCTTTGAACTCTGGTTGATTTGCAAATGTTCTTACTTTGCAAAGAACTCGTCTTGAGTGTCATTTGGTTTAGGCTAGCGTTGTGGTTTCAAACTCTCTGTTTATATGTTTTGGCCTTAGATTAAGTGTACAGCACGTTTGGTTTGAGTGGCTTGTGTGTTACGTTCTTTTTTTTTCACTTTTCTTCCTTCTTTCTATTTACGTGTTAAAATTGGGTGTAAAGTCAGCTAAACAGAATATGGCCTCTTCTAGTTCAAGAATGCTAATACAAATTGGTGGAATTCTTTGATTGTCTTATAAAGACATCTTTAATAAAGAGATCTTTGCTCTTAATACATTCATGTGGTGTATATTGTCAGAAACCTTGTCCTCCACCGCACATGGTACAGATTGGAAATTAATGTCACATTGTGTAATAATGTTTACTAAAAATTATTATATTATTCTCTCATATTTTAGTAATTGATTGTAAATTTAACAATGATAATGGCTACTAGCCTACTAAACCCACACTTTAAGACTTGACAAGTTATTAAGAAAAATGATAAAGCAACTTAAGCATTTATGTATGGGCCGGGCCCACTTGGTTGATCTCGTTTTCAAAAACTTTAGCTTTCAGTTTCGGTGCCTGGACGTTTTCCTCTTCGTAGAGCAACCTTTTCCTATTAGGGCCGTAACCGAGATAACGATACATAATGCTCAAGAGACACTGCCTCAATCTCACGGTATCAAATCTCTCAATACACTTCAAGTCCCTCTGTCTGCACTTCGGACCCGCATACTTCTGGTATTCCTCTAGCACCGATGACCAACACCAGTCCTGAACTTTTCTTAAGAATCCCACCAAACAACCTGTCCTATGCTGCATTCACCGCCATTTATTTTCAACAAAACCGTTAGTGTCCTGTAAATAAGTAACCTCGTAAAAGAATGTCCTTTAATAACAACTAGTATAAGATAGAAGTAAGTGGAAAAAAATAAAGGTTGATGTAGTATATTATAAAACCTTTCCGGCTTTGCAGTGAATGAGGATCGGATGGTTTCTTACATCTACAAGAGAGAACAAAACACACAGTTTACTAGTAAGACTCATGGGGTAAGGAAGAGAGCGTAGACGTCCCAAAAGACCGTTCCAGAGTGTTTGGATTCCTTACCAACTAAGACTTTCAGAGCAGCCAAAACTGTATCTTCTGGTATTGGATTTGGAGGATCCTACAAAATCATAAAGGATCCAGTTATATAAGAAACCAACAAGAAAGATCTTTTTTTTTTATTAAAACTATGCATAGGAAGCACTTGATGTAACAAGGTCTTTTTCTTTGAATTAAATTTAATATTCAATTAAAAAAACAAGAAAGATAGGTGATCAAAACAGAGAGACAACACCACCTTTTGGCTTTCGATTGCAAATTGGAAAAGCTTGATGTTGTTGGCCTCGTAAAACTTCAAACTCTCCTCAGGGTATGGTTCAGGACAAAGATAACTGCTCGGTGAATCAACAACGAAAAACCAAAGGAAACATTTTTTTATTAAATAGATAAGTAATAAAAACAGAGGAATTGGAGGGAAAATAGAAAACAAAACGGTCTTTACATTATGGAACGAAGACTAAGGGCTGTGAGGAAATCGAAATGCTCGGGTTTAGGAAACGCAGATCGGTAGATTCCAACTTCAACCATCGAGAAATTCTGAGGGGCAACTAACGCACAACCGTCGTGATCATCAGCTTCCGTGATCAAACACATCTCCCAGTAACTTGTAATTAAAGAATCAGAAAGAACAGAGAGGCAGAGCAGTCAAAGCCAGAGAAAGAAGTGATGGTTGGTGTTGATTTGAGAGAAGAAAGAAAGGTGGTTTATATAGGAGGGATCAAGTGAAGTTTCTAATACGAAAAGGAAACAGCTTTTGAGAACGCGCGGACTCAGATTTTACGGTAACGATTATTTCTTTCTATGGGGTTTAAAAGTTTTAAACCCATTGTAAGGGATTTAGCGTGTGGAGCCCTTTTTGGATTCATTTGGCATTCATTATCTAGGATCTTGACACTTTCTATTACATCTTTTGCTTTTTATTACATCTCACATTTTTTTAACTGACCAAATAAAATGTGGTCTAACTTGAATAAAGAAAGAAACTAGTGGTCGGATTCACACAAAACGTAAAGACTCGAGTTGTCTCGTTTGAATTTTTTGTATTTCTTTAGAGTATAGACTGATAGTATTGAATATTTGTTGACAAGAAAAAATGAACCTCGGAAAAACCCAAAGACTGGTGTAATCCATAATGGAATAGTTTGATTATTTCTATCAATTTAGTATCTTATTTACTAGAACTGAATTTTGAATCTAATTCTTTCTTCTTCCATCCGGAAAATCTAATCTTAGTCATCATAGTCATAGCTAGAATTGATGCATGTTTTTTTTGTTTAAAATACCATATCTTTAAGAAGACTGAAACTTTTTTTTTGGGTCAAATAAGACTGACACTTTAATGCGTTTCATTAATGTTTTATTCAACCTTGCGTTTAATAATAAAAGAATCACAATTTCTGACTATGTTTTTTTGTTCAATCAGATCATCCGATTAGTACATTTGGTACGTAATCTATCAATTCGAAACATCTTCATCATATACAAAGAGAAATGGTTGTAAATTTATAAAGAAAAACTTCAAAGTGTGTATTATATTCCTAACTGAGAATGTTTTTCAAAAAAATAAATCCCCACAAAGATTCAAATTCTTTTGTCTCTTTAGCTTTGATGGATGATACAAAAAATAACTATGAAGAAAGATTCAATCTCCTGAGAGTCACTTTAAACATAGTTAAGCCTCCACCCCTGATTTTATCCGGTGAAAAGATATCCCATTGTCATCTCCTGACTCATCATCAAAGTAAACACTTTGATCATCATCAGTTTTTGAGCCGTGATCTTCTTCCTTTTTCTCCTTATTCCTAAGTGAATCATCATGGTCTCCGTCGATATCATAGAACGAAGAAACGCTTCCATCATTTGATTTATGGCTGCCTTTACTGCTTAGTTTCTCATCACTAACGTCCACTTCTTCCCAGCTATATCTATAGTTTATCTTCAAGCTTTGCGCCTGGTTCTTCTCATCGACAGGCCTTGATGATATACTGCTTCGATCCTCTTCATGTGAGTCAGAACCAGACCCGTCATCAGACTCGCTCGAGCTAGACTTTTCATCTTGTACTGCTAGTTTAGGAGATGCAAGATCTGAATCATGTCGGCTCAAGGCTATAGACATGCTCTTGTCCCTGAAGGATAAGATAGGAACAGTGGTGGGAACACCGTCTTCTGTAGACATGGAAAGGAAGCTGAGTGCGACCATTACATCGCTTATCAGAGGACGAGTTGTTGCTTCCTCTTGCACACACATGGAAGCTATCGCCACTGCTTGGTTCAACCCTCTCTCTGAAAATTTATTCTCAAGAACTGGATCTGCCATATCAGGATATCTCTTCGGATCTCCAAACAATGGTTGTGCCTACAAAGAAATGGGGAAAAAATGTTTTTAAAAATAAACATTTTATGATTTAAAAATAAAACAGCTTAATGGTTTGTTTACTTACCCAAGAAACTAAGTTTTGTTCATCATTAGGTCTAGTAGTATCAAGAGCTCTTCGACCAGTGATGAGCTCAAGCAACACAACTCCAAAGCTGTAGACATCTGATTTCATGGTAAGATTTCCTCCTCGTGTGTACTCAGGAGCGGAGTAACCATAAGTTCCCATTACTCGAGAATTTAAAGCCACCATCTTATCACCTGTCCCTGGTCCTAGCTTATGCAGGCCAAAGTCAGAAAGCTTCGGACAAAAAGTATCGTCCAACAAAACGTTTGAAGCTTTCAAGTCACGGTATATCACAGGTGGATTCACTTTATCGTGCAAGTAGTCAAGCCCTTGCGCTGCACCATACGCTATTTGCATCCTCGTCGTCCAGTCCATTGGTTCACGGTCTGATTTTGGCTCTGCAAAACCAAACATCCATCCAAAAATCTCAGCTGTTTTCTCTTTAAAAAGTTCAAGACGTGTTGAACAAGTAACTCTCTCTCTATATATATACCATGAAGATAGTGTTGGAGAGAACCTCCAGTTACATAATCATAAACCAAGAGCCTTTGATCTCCATCAGCACAATAGCCTACAAGCTTGACAAGATTGACATGATCGAGTCGGCCTAATGACAAGACCTCGGCTTGAAACTCCTTGTTCCCGTGTAATCCATGCTTGTCTAGTTGCTTTATAGCCACCACCTACACCGTTCTCCAAAAAAAAAGGAAAAGACAAGTTCTTACTTATTCTGGTGATAATGAATCATTGAAATGTATATATATAACTCACACCTGGCCAGTAGACTGAATGGTTCCTTTGTAAACCCTACCGAATCCACCTTCTCCTAATAAACATTCTTGCCGGAAATTCTTTGTCGCCGTTGCTAGTTCTCGGAAAGTGAATGTCTTCAGCGTTGTTTCTTCCATGTGCTCTGCTTCATTTGCATGTTTATCCTCTTTTAAAACAACATAAGAAAGTGATTAATATTAGTTGATCGAATCAAAGAAAAAAAAAGTGATTAATATTATTAGTGATCGAATCAAAGAAAAATAAATGGTTTTATAAATCTTTAACACTTGAAAAGATGGCAAACGTTTGGACATACATACCGTGTGCATGTGGTCTGGTTTCATTGTCGTTAGTCTCATTCCTAGTTGGAGATTTTTTACTCTTTGGCGTAGAGAAACACGGGAAACAATGCATGGTGTTCTAAAAATTAATCAGAAGGGTAAAAAAGCTGATCAAGAGAAATAAACATTTTTTTTGTTTTGTTTAGGATTTAGCAATGGGTTCGATCATCCTTCATGGAAACTGAAGGACCCACGTAAAAGAAGAAGAAACACAAGAAAAACAAAAGAGACAGATCCATGCCATCCGAATTGATGAAGAAGAATTGCTTCTCTCAGGAAGATGTCTACCTCTCCCAAAAGCATGGAGAACCATCCTTCTAGTTGTAAAATAGTAGTTTTTTTTTGAAAATTTTAAATATTTGAACTTTGGGAGAATTTAAAATATTTGAACTTTGTAAAACAATAGTTACACTCCCAAATAAAGATAAATGAATTTAATTTGTTAAGTAGATCTTGATCCGCGCAACCGCGCGGATGTTGTTTTCTATTTTATATTCATATATATTTATTTACATTATTAGTGGTATACATTTATAATTTTAGTCATATATTTAAAATTTTATATAACTATTTCAAATACAATAATTTATAGTTTACATGTTCTAAATAATCAGCTATTTAATATCGTCACATGTATTTGTTGCTTCTTTTTAATATTTATCTTATTGTATTTTTATTTACTTATTAAACATATTAATATGTGTTTGAAAAAAAATATTTGAAAATTATTTTGTATTTAAGTTTATGTTGAATTTTTACCCACCCTTCAAAACTGGATTTCCTTTAGTATTATTTTTATGTTTATTCATTTTACATAATATATTATTGCATATATATAAGTTTAAGATATGTTAATTTTAATATATGTGCTATATAGTTTCTTAATTTTAAATCGTTTGTCATCATATTATATTAATATTTTATATTTATGATAATTAAATTTATAGTTTTGTCATTATAGTATAGTTTTATCAATTTATATAATTTTATCATATTTTATATAATAATTGTTTAATATAATTGATTATGATTATAAAACAGATAAAAGTAGGTTATAATTTTTATTTATAATTTTATAATAATAACTGAATATATATTAATGCATAATAATAGTTATTTCCTAATTACGAAATTAGTGAAAATGTTAACATAACTTTTTTGAAAATTAAAATATTGTTAGAATATTTAGATCAGCATAATAATTTTCCTTTAATATGATTGATTGTGATTATTTAATCAAAAAATGTAAAAAAAAAACCAAATCATGAGTTAAGAAGAGACCGGGGTTAATCATACATAAATCTAGTGTTGATAAAGAAATAATTTGTGTAAACAAACAACAGATGAGAGTTTCTAGTTTACGCTGATGACAAAAAAAAAAAAAAACAACAGATGTTGTATGTTTTAGCAAAAATCATACATGAGCATGTGTATTTGTTAAATACTAATTTTTATAGTAAGGGAAACCGGTTTGATTAAAACCCGTCCGGTTCATCCCATTTACTTTTTTCCCGCCACAAAAAGATTAAACCGCCAAAATGATTTTCGCAAATTGAATCTGATAAATACCTAATAGAGAGAGGCCGTAGAGGATCGAAAGGCGAAAAAGATGGAATCAGCTCCGACGGGATGCTTCAAATGCGGCCGTCCCGGTCACTGGTCTCGCGATTGCCCTTCCTCTGCTCCGGTCGCCGGCGGCAACCCCGCTCCTTCCTCCTCTCAAACTCCTAACAACGACTCGCAGAGATCTTTCCCCAAAAGCGGAAACTCCGCCGCCGCCGCCGCCGGGGGACCCGTTCCCAAAGCGACGAAGGCGAGAGTTCAAAGGCCTAAGCTAACGCCTGAGATGCTGCTCTCGGAGGATGGTCTCGGCTACGTTCTTCGCCATTTCCCTAGATCCTTCAAGTATCGTGGCCGAGGGAAAGAGGTAGTAGAATCGCTCCCCCTAACCTAACCTTATAATCATTATCAGATCTAGAAACTCTTCTTATGCTCCGATTTGATGATGATATGTGTTGTTTAGGTAAGCGATTTGGGTAATTTGATAAGGATGTACAGTGAGTGGCACTCTCATCTGCTGCCTTACTACTCCTTTGATCAGTTTGTGCATAAGGTTCAACAAGTCGCTGCTACTAAGCGTGTCAAGGTACAATTCATTCTCACTTCTTATGATATTTCTTAATGGCATTTGTGATTCTATGAATTTGGTTTTGAAGTCTGAATATATATTCTGATTGAATCAAACCGGTGGTGGTCAAGATTTTACTAAAATCAGAGTTGCATTGCTCGTTTTTTTTTTTTAAATTCAGTGATTGAGTCAGTCACTCATGTGTTGATTTGATAGTTTCGAGTACTTGAATCTGAGAATGCGTTAGGCTCTTTCTGTCCTGGTGATATATGATCATTGTGCTCATACTCCCTCGCATCCTTAAACTATATGTTCACGCAATGAGTATGTTGCATTTGCACTGAGACTTTTGTGTAATGTTGGTATCCTTTCAGATTTGTATAAACGAACTGAGGGAAAGGGTTGCCAGCGGAGTTGATCCAAATAAGTTATACGAAAAGCAGGAGGATAATGCTCTTCTTTCTGATGATCAAGGTATGTAAACACCTATCAGCTTTTCCCCCTTTGAATCTGAAAAAAAATAATAGAAAGGCTTCTTGTGTGGCTGCGTTCCAACTTAAGTTCACTCCATTACAATCTTGTTTTGTTTGTGATGAAAACTCTTTTTTTTTTGCAGGTGACGTAGATGTAGATATGGATCAGCCACGTTCTGACGAGGAGAACATACCACCAAAGAAGAGGGTAGATGCTGATGTTGATGCTGATACGAATGCTGATGCCTTTCAAGACAGTATGTTGGATGAGATATTTGATAATGCAACGGATTCGAGACCTGCTCAGAAGCTACCGAGCGTTGAAAAGGAGATGGATCAAGGCAATGAACTGACAGAAGAGCAAAGAGCACGTATGGAAGCTAATAGATTGAAGGCAATGGAGAGAGCTCAGAACATTTCCGAAGAACAGAGACTACGAATGGAAACTAATAGGCTCAAAGCACTCGAAAGAGCCAAAGCAAGGTTAGAACCAAATCAAGATTAGCTTTTTAGCTTCATTGCCTGATGTTCAATTGAGATTCTGGTGTTTTGATTGTTATAGTTGATGAATTGTAAACCAGTGAATGTGTAAGACTTTTGGTTTGGTTTGGTTTTCTTAGAAGTATATTGCATGAATAAACCATACAGAGGAGGACAAAGATAATGAAGAAAAAAAAAAAATAGTGTGACTTGTTCTCTACCGTCCAATTTAGGTGGAGAAGATAAAATAAAAGTGGCAGCGAAAAACATCGGTAGAGGGGTAGTCTCGTCTTCCTACCTGCATCAACTTTTTAATTAATTAATTAATAAAAATTTCACTGAATTTCTTGTATCTTTTGTGTGGAGGTGAGACGAGAACGCTTTTTAGCTTTTCGTCTCTCTCTTCATTTCCTCTCTCCTCTGTCTCTCTGTTCACTCGATTCGTCTTCTTCATCTATGTCCATTGTCACTACTCTCGTTTTATTGTAAGAGTTACTACGATTTGGTTACAGGCGAATCATTGTAGAGTGATGACTGTATAATGTCTTATGCTCATCATCATCGTTGGAGACATTCCTCTTCACCTCTATGGATTTTAACGCCGGAGTTCCTATGTCCTCTCTTTCTCCTCTGATGATCAATCAAGGTCCATCTTTTTTTATTCTTCCTATCTTTATCTTAGCTTTGATCAGAAATTGTTTAATTTTTTTTTAATGGATTGGGTTTAATCTCGAGTTCTGTTTCTATTGTCGGGTGGGTGTGGTCATCAGAGGCAATGTGGCAAATGAATTTGAATCCAGATGAAACAATGGAAACAGGTTCTCACCCTGAACGGCCCGGAGAGCCCAATTGTTCTTATTACATCAGAACTGGTCTTTGTAGATTTGGTTCCACTTGTCGCTTCAATCATCCTCCTGATCGTGAAATGGTACCATATGTTTTTTTTTTTGTTTCTATGTTCCAGTTTTGGAGTTTAGGTTGATCTGTTTGGTCGGATCCAAAGTTGGAAGCTTTTTTTTAGTGTGTTTTGATGTTTCCTTTAGGTTATAGCCACTGCTAGGATGAGAGGAGAATACCCTGAAAGGATTGGTCAGCCTGAATGCGAGGTTATTGCATACTCTTCTCTCTGTTTTGTTTCCACTGTTGATTAGCATTTTCTCAAGCTTTAGTATCCACTGTGCACATCTTCCTGCACAGACCAACTTACATTGTATGCTGTGTGTTTGGGGGGTTGTGTAGTACTATTTGAAGACAGGAACATGCAAGTTTGGAGTAACATGTAAGTTTCATCATCCTAGGAACAAAGCTGGCATTGCTGGAAGAGTCTCACTCAATATGTTAGGCTATCCTCTACGCTCCGTATGTTTTGACTCACTTTTTTTTTTTAATTTCATAATCACATTTGCCATTTATTCCATCCCTCTTAGTGATTTATCTGTTGTTAAACAATGCAGAACGAGGTTGATTGTGCTTATTTTCTAAGAACCGGACACTGTAAATTTGGTGCCACTTGTAAATTCAACCATCCTCAGCCTCAACCAACAACCAACCTCATGGTTCCTACTTCAGGCCAACAACAGTCTTATCCTTGGTCAAGAGCCTCTTTTATTCCCAGCCCTCGATGGCAAGATCCCTCCGGCTACACCTCATTGATTATGCCTCAAGGAGTTGTACCAGTTCAAGGATGGAACCCTTACAGCGTAAGTCGTGTCAAAAAAAAAAAAAAAACACTGCTTAACCCTCAGCTAGTCAGACTTACTTTTTAATCTTTTCATTATTGATATATTCTTCAGGGTCAGCTCGGCGCAGTTTCTCCTTCAGGTACCGGAAATGAGCACAACAACTACAGAAACTTGCAGCAGAGCGAGATCAAAGAGTCAGGGGGGTCTCAGTCTCAAGGTTCATTCTCGGGTCTCAATCCGGGCTCCTCTGTTCCATTAGGAGGGTTCTATGCATTGCCGAGTGAAAACGTTTTCCCGGAGAGACCAGGACAACCAGAATGCCAATTCTACATGAAGACAGGAGACTGCAAATTTGGCACAGTTTGCAAGTTTCATCATCCTAGAGATAGACAAGCTCCTCCTCCTGATTGTCTCTTAAGTCCCATTGGCCTCCCTTTACGCCCTGTAAGCTGCTCAACAACTTTAGAAGAAACGCATCTTTTAATTACATTAGAACTCGGTTCTAATTGTTTTCTTTTGTTGTTGGATAGGGAGAACCGTTGTGTGTGTTCTATAGTCGCTATGGGATCTGCAAGTTTGGTCCAAGCTGTAAATTTCATCACCCAATGGAAGTATTCGCATACGACAACACAGCTTCGGAGACAGATGAGGTTGTGGAAACATCAAGTGGACATTCCAGAAGAGTCTCAGTGTCTGAAACAAGACAAGCAACAACTACTACCTCTGGTGAAGACACTACCAACTGATACACAGCAGTGAGTGAAGAAAAGAGCTTTAAAAAGCTTTGATTTTTCAGAGAGAAATCTGTAAATTTTCACTCTTTTCTCGTTTAATCTGAAGCATTTATATTAATAATGTATAGAGGAGGTGAATTATACAAACTAATATCTGATCTGATCGCCATTGTTGTAATATTCATTTGGCGAATCAGCTGAATAAAAGTAATTTCCTCAAATTTGACTTTGGAGGAAATAATAAGGTAAATGTATTGTATTACCGGTTAAGATCATCTGGTTTAGAATCTTCTTATTACCGGTACAACATTTATCAAATTATTATGAATTTTTATATATTACTTTTGTCAAATTTCTAAAGTCTTTTAACAATCCTCGTGTTCGGTGTAATTTTGTCAAAAAGGAGCATGAATCCAATAGCTCCAGTACAAGTACAACAAACTAAGTACAACAAACTAAGCGTTGGTAATGAAATCGTCGATGCTGAATCAGTTCGAGTGAAAAGTAATTCCAGATCACCGTCGTCGTCGGTTTTGTTGTCTTGTGAGGCTATATGGCCCAGTAGGAAAAAGTTCAGCCCATACTAAATATTGAACACATAAACCCCAATATATTATTATGCGGCATCGTTTTAATTTACTCAATGGGTTTGCCCTAAACGGCCATGTGTATATAACTCATGTTTTCGCCACTCTTTCCTTCAATCTCAGTTTTTATGATTTAGAGTTTCTGGTTGTGTCTGAAAGTTTCGTTGATTTTTAGGATGTTTTTCTTATAGAATCTCTTTGTGTATTAGGTCATCTACAAAGCAAGATAGGCTATAATTTTGCATCAATTTTGTGTCGGAAGATGACAATATCAGTTTATTCAACCTCCATGACATTATCTTCATGGAAGTCTTCCCCTTCCATGAACTAGTTCTACGGAGGAAACACTATTACATTTTATCAAATTTTGTTTTTTTTTCATATGTTTTTGTGCTATTCTATGTCGGATAATCTAAGTTTAAAGTCATCTATAAAGCAAATAGGTTATATCTCTGTACCGAATTTGTGTCGGAAGATGACAATATTGAATCTGAACCTTTGTGACAAATTTTCTTCGTGGAAATCTTCTATTCCATGGAGTTGATTTATGGAGGTTCAAATTAATTAACCTTATATTTTGTATGTGCTGGCGGTGTGAAATTTTTTAATTTTTTTTTCCAATTGTCTTGCTGAGATAATTATTTCAGCAGAAAGCCTGTTTTTGTACATTAAGCAGCAACTTTGTAAAGTCAAACCATCGATACATAGCAGTAAGAAAAGATTTGAAGCTTATTATCACTATATAATATGTTGATCCTACAAAGCCTAAACATCAACCATAAACTGAGTAATGAATCGGGACATAAATTTGCTTCATTTCAGTTTCGCAATAGTTAACCAGAAGTTTCATTTTCATTTACCAAACATTTGATTAAAACGAAACTGTTTACGAATCATTTGACCACACAATCACATCATAGACTTTTAGAAATAAATAAAAGATGTATCGAAGCATTGCTATTTCAATAAATACTTAGAATCCATTAAACACCCAATAAGATGCCAATTTAAACTAAAGGCCCACATTGCTTTTTATATATATTGTTGGAGTCCAGATTACATTTACTTACGTTTTTTGTTTAGCTTCATCGGGCTCCGAATAATTTAAAATTTAATCGTTAAAATCATTTTAAAATTTGTTTTGATTGGGTCAAATCGAATATACCTGTTATATACAGATACTCGTAACTTTCTTACTACGTAGTACGTGCACATATTTTCTTTGAATTAGAACGTTACGTTGTATTAAATATGTATATTAAAACATGATTGGAGAAAACCATGACGCGGGGAAAAGTAAACAAAACACGGACCCCCAGAGACAGAAATGCGACCCAGCCCGAGTCGCACACGCCTTGGTCCAAAGTCTTTCGTTTACTCGGTTTTTTACATGACGGTCTAAAAAACTCCAATCTAATCGATTTTTATTTCAATAATGACTATTTCTTATTCACACTAATGAGTCCCACGTACGTTATCCAGTCGAGTCCAATATTTCCCAGTCCATTTCAAATACTAGGCACTTTTGTAATTGTTATTTTGTGCTATAATACTCATTAACGTAACTATTCCAAATACCTCGAGCTAATTATGAGTATTGACAACTAATGTATTAAAAACATAAAGTATACAATTAGGTAAGGCAAAACACGCGTGATCTATAGGTGTTATAATCATAATACTGTACGGGTTCTTGGTATGATCTAATTACTAATAAGCTTTCTTAGTTTTTTATGAATATGAAAATAGTATCTATCTTATTAAAACAGAAACATTTTGTTGGACCTAACATTTATTTTGTAAGTTTTTAAATTAAATACACATTTATACTTTATAGTTAAACCTACATTAAATCACTAATGTTCATTTCTTTATACTACTATCCATGTTTCCAAACAATATACTTATTTCTTTATACTACTATCAATGTTTCCAAACAATATATTTTTATACTACTATCAATGTTTCCAAACAATACAATAATTAATCTTAGTTATTTTATATATATCATTTTCTCTTTAAAATTTTGTAGAAACGTTATAATTTCATAAATTGCAAAATAATAAACTTTAAAATTTGGATTATAAGATTACAAATTATGAAACTATTACAATTTAAATCCAATTAGATTACATATCGGTCATCCATCAGTTCAATCGGTTAGTCTCGGGTTTTAGTGATTTTTTTTAATATGTATATTTCAAAAACCTAAATTGAATTGTGAGATCTCCGGATTAACTGGTATAATCACAATCGGGTTGAATTTAAAAACACTGGTTTAAATGCAAAAATATTTTAAATACACACTCTTTAAAAATTACCAAAATATTTGTTAAATTATTAGTGAAATTTTTCATCGTAAAATATTCCGCGCTTCCAAAGCGCGGGTCAAAATCTAGTCTATCTTATTAAAACAGAAACATTCTGTTGGACCTAACATTTATTTTGTAAGTTTTTAAATTAAATACACATTTATACTTTATAGTTAAACCTACATTAAATCACTAATATTCCTTTCTTTATACTACTATCCATGTTTCCAAACAATATACTTATTTCTTTATACTACTATCAATGTTTCCAAACAATATATTTTATATACTACTATCAATGTTTCCAAATAATCTATCTTATTAAAACAGAAACATTACAACTTCTTCTAGGTGGATTTTAAAGGTGGACCTCTTATATTTAAATTAAACATCATCCCTTATTTATAATACATACCATATACGGTTTCCATATACTATTACATATTGATTTAATACATACCATTATTACATGTTGATTTATATACTAAGAATATACATACTATTGTTCTGAAACTAAATCTTACAATTATGTTGCAATTATGCATAATTCACCTATTTGTCCATATTACAATTATATATAATATATAGATATAATATATAAATACCATTCCTATGAAATACGTACCATTCATCTGTTTGTCCATATTGAAATTATATATAATATATATAGTAAGAATAATAAAATACATATGAATCATCACATACATAGAAATTAGATACTAATATATCAGATCAACTCAATGTGCAATCATAATCCCTGCCATGATCATATACAAATTAGACATAGTATTTGTAATAAAACCATCATGCTCACACTCATCCAGCTTCTTAAGATTGGTCCACATTGCAATTATATATTATTCATCTGTTTGTCCATATTGCAATTATATATAATTCATCTTAAGATTGGTCCATATTGTTCCTTTAAAAAATTGAATCTCTCAATTCTAAAATATACACTAAATAATCTTTTATAGCAAAACCATTTCTCCAAGTTGATTTAACATGCCTACAATATCAGATTTAATAATATCGCAAGTTTTAAAAATCAGTTATAGAAAATATTTTTCTCCAAGTTTATTCTATCAAACCTAAAATCTAGGAAACAATAAAATCGATGTTCTTAATATTTACTATGGTTAATGTAATTGATTATCGGATATTCCTTTCCTTTAAAAATACAATCAATATTCTTTTATAGAAAAACTCTTCTCCAAGTTGTTTAAATATCAGTTATGGAAAATCCTCTTCTCCAAAGATATTTTATCCAAGCAAAAATCTAGGAGTCGATCAAATTGTGATATTTTTATTTATTATGGTTGATTTAATTGAATGTGAAATATTCTTTTTCACCTCACAAAATTTTGTCTATAAATACTCGACTTCTTATTTACCATACGGCATTCACAAAAACTCCCAAATAAACATAATGTCGAAACCTAGCACTTTAGTTATGATAGATGGTGTGAAACCTTTAAGAAACAATTGGAAAATTCGAGTTAAAGTTCTTCATTGTTGGAAACAAAATACCGGTTTTGCAGACGACACATTTGAGTGCATCCTCTCAGATGAATCTGTACTTGCTTTGTTTCAGCTTTTATAAGTTTTTTTCTATTCTATTGATTTATAAATCTGTTTCTTTTTCTGTTTTATATGGTGTAAAGATTGCAGCAGCGTGTCAAAAAAATCACATTAGTACACATTGTTTATTTAAACACATTTAAACATATTTTTATTTCTCAAAATTTAAAATTAATACACATAGCAATCATGTATAACATTTAGTACGAACAAAGATAAAAAAAATTAACACCCGGTCGAGCGGGTCACGATCTAGTAGTAATTAAAAAAACAGCTGAAAAACTTTTAAGTCACAAATCAGGACCTAGAATACTAAATGTAAAGATTTCAACGGTCAACATTCCAATTGAGTTCACAAAGATTAATCAAAGTTTTCCGTTTCATACCTTTTCATCTTTCAAGCTTAGACAACCTTTGACCACGTCCTACTATGTATATATAAATCTACCAAACCACATACATGCATGTATATAAAGTTATAAACACGTCAAGATACATTCTTATTCATACAAAATCCTATCTAACATTTCAGCTATTCTAAAGAGGAAACCAAACAAAGAAAGAAGCAGAGGTTATGGTGCTACCATGGAGATCAAGAGGAGGCAGAAGAGAAGAGAGACGACATAAACAATTGACTTCGGGCGATACCTCCTCCGTCGTGGAAACAAAAGTCTTCCCTACTCAACTACGATCATCAAGAATCGAGCTGGTTCAGTCACCGCGCGTGCTGTTGACACCGCGTGATGCGGCCGATATATGTCGGAGACTTGAAAACGCGACGGCTCGCGAGGAAAATGCAGAGTGTCTGGAGATTGTGAGTAGAATCAAGAACTTGGTAAGAGACAAATCAGACAATGGAGAGACGAACAAGAAGTGTTTACTCCAAAACGGAGGCGTTTCCGCGCTAACTTCTTGCTTCCAAAGATTCGCGTCGAAGCGCGAGGAGGGACATCACGAGCGTTTATCGGAGGAAGTCCTGTCTCTTCTCACATCTTGGTTGCCTCTGAGTCGAACAGAGGGTTTCTCCTTCAAGATGGGATCAACGGCTTCCCTCAACACTCTCGTGCGGTTCATGAACGCTTCGGACGCTAAAACGAGGCAAAACGCTGTGTTTTGCATCAGAGAGGTGATCGCGACAGACAAGAGGTACGTCTACGCGCTGACAGACATCGAAGGAGCTTGCGAAGGACTAATAAAGATCATCAAAGATTCCGTTTCGACAAGCTCGACGAAAGCATCTCTGATGGCTATTTACAGAGCGATCTCATGCGACAACAAGACCACTGCAAAGTTCGTGGAGTTGGGTTTGGTCGCATTGATCGCAGAGATGATCGTGAACAACAACAACGCGGAAAAGAGCGTTTGCGAGAGATGTCTAGTTGTTCTAAACGCCGTATGCGACGACGAGCAGAGCAGAGAAGACGTTCTCAGAAACGCTTTGATCGTTCCTCTTTTAGTGAAGAAGATTCTACGCGTCTCGGATCTCGCCACGCAATGCTCGGTCTCGATTCTCTGGAAGCTGTGGAGAAAGAACGGAGAAGATGTGTTGGTCGAAGCTCTTCAAGTCGGCGCGTTCGAGAAACTCTTGGTTGTTTTGCAAGTCGGGTGCGAGGAGAAGACGAAGGAGAGAGCAAGCGAGCTGTTGCGGAACTTAAACCGATGTAGAAACGAGATCGGTAACACAAACTGTATCGACTCTTCTATGCATTTGAAGAACGTCAAGAAATCATTTTAAAATTAAAACAAACAATTCTTTTTGTATTTACTCTGTTTTTTTTTTTTGAAAATCATAATGTTTCAACAGTTAGATACAGTTTTTGTCCATCACTTATCAACTCTACATCAATAATTTTACCTTCGTCTTCAGACAAAACACAATTAGCTTCAGACACATTCAGCTGTTCCGCTGCTGTTTTCACAAGCTCCTCGATGCTTCGAGGCACCCACAGTACAATCCCTCGTCTTCTTTTCTCTTTAGATTCATTCGGATGTGAAGAATACACTGTGCATTTCTTCTTATAGACTTTATCTGGGGGATAGATCATTCAAAAACAGCTCTTTATGTAATGTCTTAAAAAACATTCAATAGAAAACATTAGTAGTTCAATATAAAAACTACCTTTGTGCTCTTTGGAGCTACTCAGAAACGAAGACATCTGAGAAACCTTAGCATCTTCGAGTAGTTTTATCAACATCTTGTTTCCACAAACTAGGGCTTCATCTAAAGGAGTGTTTCCCCACCTGATTCAAATACAAACATCAGTTAATAAACCGCTACTTATTTGCTATAATAAATAATAAAAATAATATATATATATGTATGTATTACCTGTCTTTTTTAAGAACATTAGCACCAGCTTCTACCAACTGCTTTGCCAAGAGATACAATCCTTCAGAGGCAGCAACGTGAAGAGGCGTCCTCTGATCATAATCTTTAGAGTTTGGATCAATGCCGTTGCTTAGAAGCCGTTTCAAAAAATCGCTGTCTCCTTTAGCAACCACCGTGCAAAGGAAAGTCCCTGCGTTCTCTATGCTCAGCGTTGCACCTTCTTTCACAAGCAACGCCGCGACACGATCGTTCCCGTTCTTGATTGCTTCTAGTAACGGCGTGTT
Organism: Raphanus sativus; assembly: GCF_000801105.2. NCBI lineage: Eukaryota > Viridiplantae > Streptophyta > Magnoliopsida > Brassicales > Brassicaceae > Raphanus > Raphanus sativus. Next base: position 853,105 of record NC_079515.1, on the reverse strand, counting down.
CCCCAGTTTATCTTTGATGTTTACATCTACCGATTCTTGAATAAGATACAGTGTAATGTCTTCGTATCCTCTAGAGGCTGCAAGATGCTGTTTAAAGAAAACCAAAAATACATATTAGACATGTTTCAAGAAACCGAGAAAGCTTTTTCTAAAAAAGCATACCAAAGGTGATCTTCCGTCATAATCTGTCTTATTAGGGTCAGCTCCAGCTCGAATCAAGCTCTTAAGCTGGTAAAGATCACCGTAGAAAGCAGCGCTGTTCAACTTCAAAGCCAGCTCTGCCTCTTGTTTACTTATATGAAAGGTTATATCTGATTCCAGCTGCTTAATCCGGCCATTAGATTCTTTCCCTTCGAGCAGATTGTTGAGGATCCTCCGTCCGTCGTGGAAATATATCTCGAGGATGTTCATGAAAGATTGTTTATCTAGCCTTAGAATCCGACACAGCTCGGAAACACGAACTGTGTAAGGCTGAGGAATGTTGCAGAGGATTGAAATCTCTCCAAAGGAGTTATCTGGTTGAAGTAGTGATACTATCTCTTCAGATCCATCCTTAGCTATACCTATCTCCTCCTGAGTTTAAGTTACAAAAATATTTTTAACTTTTCTTTTTGGTCAAAACAAAAATAATACTAACTAACTTTATATCTGAGACATTAATAAAGGGTTTGATTTGAGATATGTTTACCAATACACCATGACAAACGAAGTAGAGTTGATCAACAACGCTTCCTTGCTCCATTATTACTTCTCCAGGAAGGAAAAACTCCTCGTGAAGTCTTATAACAATCTGGTTAATGAATTCAGATGAGCAACCACGGAAGAGAGGAACCTTCTCAATATACGGCAAGTATAAAGTTTGTGCAATCTGCAGTTCAAAAAAAAAAAACATAAGTTTAATACATTTGAATGTGTAATTTTTAAAAGCAAGCATCTGAATATCTGATCTTTGCATTACCTTAGCGCGGATAGAGACAGGTATGTCTTGAAGAACAGCTGCTTCGGTGTAGCTACTTTCGTACTGCAGCCTCAAATGTCCAGTGATCTGACCACGGATGTTTCTACCGAGTTTGTTTCGGTTCATATACCTCATAATATCCGCCATCTTGTCCCTGAATCTCTCTGTTTTTGAGCCTTTTACTATCAAAGCTGTCATGTTACCGATCAAGTAGGCGCCTAGAATCATGTCGAATGAAATGTAGGCCATCGCGAATATCATTTCCCGCATATTAACCGCGTGTATATCTCCATAACCTGCATCACAAGAAACATCAGAAACAACATGATTGACCTAGTTTTTGAGTTTTTTTTTTCAGAACTTTACCAACAGTTGCCATAGTGACAACAGCGAAGTACATGGAAGTGGTGTAACGGGTCCAGAGATCTATCTCTCTGAACTTAGCGTAACTGTAGTCTCCCAGCTTCAAGCTACCGATCCAAGTGTACCCTTCTTGAGAAGCGGGAAGCGTGGTGGCCAAGTAATAGAAGATACAAGCAGCGGTGTGAGTGCAGTAGAGCTCGACGAATATGAGCTTGACGATTCTCGTGAAAAGGTAATTGATTCTTATGTCTTTCTCCATCTTGTGGAAAAAGAGGATGACTCTTCGAACTCGATATAGCCTAATCAACAATAGGTATCTCACTTCTTCTTTCCCACCTGTAGCCTGTTTTCAAATATTTCACAGTTTCATAATTTTTCCATTTGATTTTAGAAAGCGAAATCAAATAATAATAAAAAAGTTCACCTTGTAGATGATATCCCATGGCATGCATGACAGAAAATCAATAATAAAAGTTGATTTTAAGTAGCTGCAAGAAAAAAACAAAAACGGTATGCACCATGAATAGGTAAACGCCATTCCTTTAAAAAAAAACAGAGCATAAAAACAGAGGAGGAAGAGCAGTTAGTTAATAGTACCGTAAAGCGATGGAGCTGCGCCTATAGACCATTCTGTAAGTTCTGCTATCTCTGTAAGCCACGAAGAATGTTAGCACGATATCGACTAAGAAAGCGATTTGGCCAAGGATGTCGAGGATGAACAGATTCCCTGGTAATCCCCTGAAGAATCCGAACTCCAAGGGAGTGAAGAAGGAAGAGTAAAGTGCCCATATCACTATGAACACGGTCCACGCCTTGTAGCATCTGCAAATATCGATTAAAAAATCTGATGATCAATCTTTGAATGATATGCTCCAGCAAAACAGAGTATTCTTCGGTTAGGAGTGGTTAGCCAACGGTTATTTGTGACCTTTGAGAAGCTGATTACGTGTCATTAAGTAGCGGGAAAATGGATGAATAAGAGTAAATTACACTCATACCCCTAAGCTTTTTGTTTTCACTATAATTGACCCCAAACGTTTATTATACAAATACTAGTCTAATCAATTCTAATCGAAGTAAGTGGGCTAAATAAAACAAATTAAAATGTAGGGACTAATTAATTAAATAATAAACTCAATAGGGACTTGAAACCAAATTTACAAAAACATATGACTGGATTTTTTTTTGGACAAAACATACGGATATGATTTGTTTTACCGGTTATCAGGATGAACAACGGAACCTGTGGAGATGTCTCTGATTCCGTTAATGACGGTGAACTTTCCGCCGTTACCGCCGGTGAAATCGAACCCTAAGAAATTGGTGAGGGGGTTGAATCTGTTACCACGCGATTCTACAATCCCTTCTTCTCCGAACTCATCATCCACCTCGTAATCCTCCTCCAAGTCTTCCACGTCCGAGTCGACGTCGCTCCGGTACGAAACTCCACCGCCGCTGCTACCTCCCATTACGTCTGAATCACCGTTTTAACCAGATATTAATAGGAGATTTGAAGAAGAAGATAACCTTTCTCTTCTCTCTTATTTCCTTTTAATTTCTTTTTTGTTTAATGAATATTCAGTTACGTCTAAATTTGGCGGCTGAGTTTTCAACTTTTGAAATTTGGTGAGATGGTGGAAAAAAAATAGCAACTTGAGTTATTTTTTTGATGAGCAAAAACATCTAAGCGACGAAATTTATAGACATTTTTTCGTTTATTTTTGGAGAGTGCTTTATTAAATTAATTAATCTTCTAAAACGTACGTATGTGGGTTCAGTTACAGAACTTAATTATCTACCTTATAGCATATTGGCCAAAATAAAAGATAGTGATGATGTAGTGTGTGTACAAATAAATACCCTTTGATTGCGTGAAGAGCACGTGAAAGTGAGATGACCAAAGTGTTATTTATGACCAACCACAAGTTATAGATAGATAACAGTCATTAAATGCTACAACATGGCATTAAAAGTTTAGTGATGATTGGCAAATTGCAGTTACATTTCGCTCATCTGTTCATAAAAGGTTCTATAAAGCCGCGGAGCAACACAAGTGTTATGATAGATAGACTCTAAACTGAAATATATTTTCATTCCCGTTGTGCCACACCCTTAAGAGCTCCAGTGATGAAATTGTAACCGCAAACTCGATAACTATAACCAACTAACAATTAATTGCATATGACAAGAGAAATTGCTTCGTTTGTCCCTTAGTATTTCTAACACAAGACTGAATGTTTATGAGAGGAACAGTGTGTCTAGTTTCAAACATGTTGAGCTCTCCAATCAACAGCAGATTCCTCGTCATCCTCATCGCTGGGCGATTCTTCTTCAGTCTTCTTCGGCTTTTTAACTGACCCCTCAGAGGTTTTGCTGCGCTTAGCTAACCTAGCTGCTTTCAGTTCCATCTTCCTCTTCTTCAGAAGCTCCACTTTCTCTTTGTATGATCTGCAGAAGAAGATAAAACAGAGAAGGCTAAGTATTTACTGAAGTCTTAAACAAGTTATTTTAACTTCATTCGTATTCATGCTACAACAAACTTGTGTCTCAACTTTACCTCTGCTCTCGTTGTTCTTCCTCTTCTATAGTTTCCGCAGCATCAACCTGAAAATAAGAGTGCAAAGCAAAATATTTAAGCTAATAAACAGAGCTTAAATGATGAGATCAAACAATTGTGTTGACATGAGAGTTATCAGACCTCTTCTTCTTCCATGCGACTATCCACTACTTGCAGATCTTCTTGTATCAACTTCTCAAATTCTTTATATTCGTCCCTGCAAAAACAAATCCATGTTTATATAAGTTCACCAAGAGAACGCTTTACTCAAGACTTTTTAGATAACAAAGGAGGACAAGCACATAAAGATCATGACCCCACTGGAACTCAAGCTGAGAATGTAAAGAGTAACTGAAAAAACACAACAGTGAGGTTCCAACACTTGATTTTAGATAATAAAGGAGGACAAGCACATAAGAAACTCACTTAATATCTGGTTTGACGAGCTTAATTCCACGGGCAAGCAGGTCAGCTTCCTTATTATCGAAAAAACCAGTGGGAAGAGCTCCTTTCACCACAGTACCCGTGGTCTGTGTCAGACTCTGTTTAGGCTCACTGTTGGTTTTGTTATCCGAAGAATCATCAATCTTCTGATTATCAAAGAACCCTTCTGGAAGAGGTCCTTTTGTCTTATTTATTTCCGAACCTATAATCTGCTTTGGTTGCTGTACTACGTTCTTAGGTTTTGAAGATTCAACTTCTGCAAATTATGAACACATAATAATAAGCTTAAACAATAACGGATACTTCAAACACGTAAGCTTTATACATTTTAGTATGCCATGGAGATAAAATAACAACTTTAAAACAGATTAGTCTTATCTACTAAGACATGTATTCGATATAAATTTTATTAGTCATATTTTACCAGGATGTTTAATAGAAGACTCGAAGAAATTTGGAGGGAGACCAGAACCAGATGATGATGTCTGAGATTTGGATGATATATCAGGTTTGGTTGGCTTGGTTTCAGCAGGTTTGCTCCCGCGTTGAGTTCCAGCTGCTGCACTAGCCTTTAAATTATCGATAGCCTGTCCCAACATTTTGAGTTGCAAAAAAAAAAAAAAGAAACATTAAACAGAGACACTCACTAAAGCTAAGGACTATAAGTTACAAAGTCACACACACCACTAATTCAGCAGCAAATCAATCCATATAATAATAAGAGCATGAGTCTTAAGTCTTAACTAATTAAGATATAAAGATTACCTCGTGATGCTTACGAGAAGCTTGGTGGACATCCCAGAGTGATTCGGACTTCAACACGATATTGCACACTCGACACACAGGCTGATCTGATTCGTTGTACCTGCAAATCCAATCCCCATTAAAAAAATGTATCTTATTGTTTGACATGAAGTAACGAAGAGAGAAGGGTTAACCTAACGAGAGGAGAATCGATGCGGGAGTCTTTTTTCTTGGCGTTGAGCTTAGATCGGAACAGCGCCTTCTTCTTCGCCTGAGCATCCATCACACCTGCGAAGATCTGAGGAATCCTCACACACAAACCAACCAGTAGGAAGATTTCACCGAAACCTAGAACGTCCGTGAGAATCAGAATCACTATCCTTCCTTCCTTTGTTCCTCCTCTCCGCAATTCAATTCTCTTTTTACGGGTCGGGATGACGATCCGACAGGATTTGGACATGGGGCCTTTGGGCTGATTCTGGGCCTGGCTCGCCATCTCTTGTCTCTCAGGTGTACTTAAGTATGGACTATTGACAATAAGGCCTTAAACTTGTCCGCTTAATCACAACTTATATTAGTACAATAGTACTCAGAATTAAACATGATTTTTTTTGTGAAGACAACCTATTACAAGTTTTGTACTATCTTAAAAATAATAATAAATAATAAAAAACCGAAATGTACAGTATCGGTACCAAATATATAGAGCTTTAGATTGATCATAAAAAAGGAGATATATAACCTCAAGAAAAAATTCAGTTGGTTGTGGACATAGTTCAAAAAAAGAAATGCTTTAGTTTGTCACATGAATCATATATGGTTCATAAGGTGTGACCATAAGCAAAGAATAGAATAACTTTTCACACATTTGTAAGCCGCAACGCCTCCACGAACAACTCCTTGAGTGAAGCATTTGACGCCGCAATTCTCTGCGATGTGATGTCCAACTCTTTACCGGATCTGACCATATTACACAACATACAAAACAAAAAAAAAACAATTTAAAAGCTTGGTCCGTCGTTGCATAGTGTGTGTATTAGCTTTTATCTTTAAAAATAAATAAATTCTTACGGATCAAAGATAAGTCCACCAGCTTCTCTAACAATCACAATTCCAGCTGCAATGTCCCTGTGAATTGATATATAATATGCCATTTTAGATTAAGTCTTGTTTGTGTATTATTCTTCTAAGCAAAAATAATAATAATTTACCATGGACCGCCGAAACCGATTTCATAGAAGATGTCTCCCCTTCCACAAGCGACACCGCAGAGGTCCAGTGCGCACGAGCCACCCATCCTCAGAGACCTAACCTGATGAATCAAACGGAAGACAAGAGTCAATGATTTATTTTTTTTGGCAGAGGTTGGATCTAAAATAATGGAGTTTTCCCTCAAATGAATATTCACCTTGGTTAGCAGACTGTTGATCCGGTTGGTAGCATCGTCTAATGTAGCTTTATCTCGCTTAGTGCCCGCCTGTGTTCATATAAAGTGATGAGCGAACAGTCTTAGCATGACACAACAAGGGAGAGAGATTTTTACCTCTGCTAGGAGCAAAGCGGTAACAAGCTCACTCTGAGTTGACACTGCAAAAAAAAAAGAGAACATATATATTGACAAACAAAATCTCTTAGACTGTAAGGTGTGTGTATATAAAGTTCCAACCTACCTTTGATTGGTTTTCCATTCAAGAAAGCTCCTTTCCCTTGGACACCGGTGAATAGCTGTTTTTACAATTAGATATTTATGTAAAACCAATTGAGAGACTATATCCATGTCCACAGCAGCATCAATCAAGGAATCTTATTTATAATGGTATTGAACAAATACAGTTAAAGTAGAGGAGGGTAGTCTTTTACCTCATCCATAATAGGATTATAGACAACGCCAACGACAGGGACTTTCCCAATGGTAAGGCCAATGGAAACACAGACAAAAGGGAACCTGCAGAAACAAACATTTTGGTTTTGTTTTTTGCTAATACACAGAGGGAAATAAACAGTAAATTCAAAGTGGGAATCGAGCGAAAAAACACACCCATGAACGAAATTAGTAGTTCCATCAAGAGGATCAACGATCCAAGTAGGTTCGTCTGTTAATTCAGTCACACCATTTGCAGCTGTTGTCTCTTCTCCAATGAACTTAATTCATCATTACAAAATGCTAAACGATCAATACACAGCAAGGCAAGGCAAAGGAAGAAGCTAACAAAAGATATACAAACAGAGACCTTGTGATTGGGAAAGAGGTGCTTGAGATGGTTAAAAACGAGTTCTTCACATCCTTTATCAGTCTCTGTCACCAGATCCACCTAAACAAAAAAAAAAGCAGATTCAGTGTAGCTGTAGACACACGACAACTTGTTTTAAAGAGACCAGTAATGGTACAAAACAAAAAACCTGGCCTTTGTGTTCAACATGTTTGGTCTCGTAAAAGCCTTTACGAATGACCTGCGCAATGAAAGATCCAGATTTAACATATATATGATCACCCACTTAAGGGAGAGACAAAGAGAAAAAAAGACCTGTCCAGCTTTCTGAGCGGCATCCACGGCAGCAGACAAGAACTGATCTAGAGAACCTTCACAACAACAACAACAACAAATGTGAGAAGGAGAAGAAAAATCAAAGAAAAGCAGTTAAGGGAAGAGAGTGAAAGTGTCTTTTCACCATTTTCAGCCATTTTCGATGTGATTGGAGGAGGAGGAGGGTGCGAGAAGAATAACGTTTTGTGTGTTTCTGGGTGATTCTGAGAAGACAGAAAACACGAGAAAAATGTTAGCAGCGGTTTTTGTGGTTGCCCACAGAACCGAATATTCGGGGAATCTAATCCTTAATCTAGCTTTTCCATAAAAAGTTTTCTTCTTTCACATTATACAGAGACTCGAATCTGTGGAAATGCGATTACGTCCTCAATAATCAGAATTGGAAATGCGAAAGATTTGATCCTCCCTCCATTGGTTCCTCTCCACGATCCCAATCACTTTTTTTTTTTTATCTTTTCCTTGTCGGGCCAATTCGAGTGGCCTTTGGGCCTGTGACTCACTATATTTGTATTAGCGGATTGATTTACTAGTCAAAATAATATTTGATTACGTTATACAGTACTTCTTTTGGTCCATCCTGAAATCTGAGTATAAGCTTAAAAATATAAATTTAAATAAAACTTAACTAGATCATGACCCGCTCGACCGAGCGGGTGTTAGTTTTTTTTATCTTTGTTCGTACTAAATGCTATACATGATTGCTATATGTATTAATTTTAAATTTTGAGAAATAAAAATGTGTTTAAATGTGTTTAAATAAACAATGTACTAATGTGATTTCTTTGGCACGCTGCTGCAATCTTTACACCATATAAAACAGAAAAAAACAGATTTATAAACCAATAGAATAGAAAAAAACTTATAATAACTGAAACAAATGCAAGTACAGATTCATCTGCGAGGATGCACTCGAATGTGTCGCCTCCAAAACCGGTGTTTTGTTTCCAACAATGAAGAACTTTAACTCGAATTTTCCAATTGTTTCTTAAAGGTTTCACACCATCTATCATAACTAAAGTGCTGTTTATTTTTTATTACAAATACTATGTCTAATTTGTATATGATCATGGCAGGGATTATGGTTGCACATTTGAGTTGATCAAATATATTAGTATCTAATTTCTATGTATGTGACGATTCATATGTATCTTAGTATTCTTACTACATATATATTATATATAATTTCAATATGGACAAAGAGATGAATGGTACGTTTTCATAGAAATGATATCTATATATTATATATAATTGCAATATGGACAAACAGATGAATTATGTAAAATTGCAATATAATTGTAAGATTTAGTTTCAGAGCAATGGTACGTATTATATTTTTAGTATATAAATCGACATGTAATAATGATACGTATTAAATCCACATGTAATAATATGTGGAAACCGTATATGGTATGTATTATAAATAAGGGATGATGTTTAATTTAAATATAAAAGGTCCACCTTTAAAATCCACCTAGAAGA